>NC_088841.1:7364316-7549316 GCF_904066995.2 Poecilia reticulata
GTGTGTGTGTGTGTGTGTGTGTGTGTGTGGTGGTGAGGAGGAGGGGAGGGACAAATGGATTCCATGTTTGCAGCGGGAAACACGCTGGAGGCGCAGGAAAACTTTGTTGTTTATGAAGCACACGTGGAACCACTCAAAACTAAATTATCTTCCCGCCGCTCCGGCTTTTGTCGTTTGCAGCCTCTCGGTTTCTCGGCAGCGGTGTCACCACCCAGCGAGCGGGGTGGGTCTGCGCCCCGGTGCGTGAAAAGCAGCCGCTTTCCAGGACTCACACACGCAGGGAAACGCGGTGAGGTTCTGATGCTGCGCGTACGTCTGTGTGCCTTCTGCTCCTCTCTGCTACTGTAAAAGTACATCTGACAGGTTTTTTTTTATTTTTAAAATTTTTTTATACCCCCCACCGCCAGATCTATTTTTCTTGTGCTTCCTGCTTCCTTCTTAACGTGAAGGAAAGTCATTGCCCGTTTTATTTTCAGTTAGACGTATAAGTTTGTGTAAAGATGTAAGCTTAAAGAAGTTATTTTATTTTATTTTTTTTGCATCAACATTGTTTTTATTATTGCATTGGCATCTAAATGCAATATGTCACATTAGACTATTGTTTTCAGGTGTGTAAGAGGAACTATAGCACTATAGCTGAACACATCTCTCGGCATGCCACACTTTTCAGTGTTTTCTTATTCATGAAAACACTTTCCCCCCCACTTACTTCATGGTAATGCATCACTTTGAATTGATCTGTCATATAAAATCCAAATTCAACACATTGATATTTGCATTGGAATGAATATGAAAAGTCCCAGCCTGCTGTCTGTCTGAACAGAGCTTGCTTGCTTTGTGTTTCCCCGGATACGTCACAGTTTCAAACACTACTGTAGGTTAATTGGTCTCTTAAGTAGGCCTCCAGTGAGATTGTGTGCATAGATGGTCGTTGTACATACTGACGGAGTGGCGAGCCATCCAGGAGTCTCCGGGTCCCCTTTGACCCCTGCAAGGACGGGGTCGGTACATGGACATTCTGTGCTCAGGTTTATTGGAACACCTTATTCCTCCACTCGACATCGTATGATCACACGAACCACGACTGGAAGCACACGTCCTTCCCCTGCTGATCATTTCCCCATCGCGTTTTTTACGCTCTCAAACATTCGGTTTTACGGCGGGCCTCTGTTTCTCCTCAGAGAACAGGTGTTCAGCTCATTCGGACTCTGCACTGCAAGGCCAGCTTCGTCTGCAGCGACGGAGGAAATTGCCGTATGAGGGCGACCACAGCAGGTCATGAGACTGTAGTTTAAGTGCAATTACATGAGTCTTACGCGAGGGTCAGTGCTGCGTTTCACCGCAGGATTACATGTTCTGTGGAAAGAGTTCTGTGATTACACTTCTGAACCCTACTCAGTTTTATATATGATAACTTTTGGGCTTTAATGCGCTTTATGAGAAAAGTCTTTATGAGGATTTTAGATCCCTTCCACGAGTAGGCGGCTTTAGATGACATTATTACATGAGCGAGGCTAAGCCTTTGGGGGAACCGAGTTGACGGAGGCAAGAATGAGGTTTTTTTTTGTTATTTTTTTTTTATAAACTCCTGAAGGTAAAATTGTGATCTCTGTAAATGGAGCTCAGATAGCTTGATTTGTTCTATTTGATCTTACTCGTTTACTGGTTCGCCTGTCCTGCAACGTCTAAACAATACTGCAATTCTTTCGGTGGAGAAAAGTGCATTTTGCTATTGAATTCATCATTGTGACTAGTTGGGTATCTGACGACTGTGTTTCATTGACTGAAACACAGTGAGTCCACTCGGTAGCCCTGTGGAAGACGAGGGCTACCGAGAGGGTGCGCTAAAGCAGAGATACATCTGAAACACGCCGAGCACTCTGTGGGCTCTAAAGCACACTCACCAGCCACTTTATTAGGTCAATTTTTCCCAAATCGTTGTTAACAAGAATGATGGCTCACATGGCAGCAACTCAAAGCACTTAAGCATTTAGATGTGGGGAAGATAACTTGCTGAAGTTCAAACAGAGCATGAGAATGGGAAAACAAGGGGATTTATGTTGCACGGTTGATGGTGCCAGACAGATGGGTCTGGGTATTTTTAGAAACTGTCGATTTTTAGACATAGCGGCGGGTGCTCTGAGAATGTTCTTGAAAAGGAGAAGTGACAGTCGTGTGGATTATTATCTGACCGATGTCAGAGGTCAGCAGGGGGAATGAACCGACTGGTTTTGAGATGGTGGTATTTACGGTAGCTTGAATAAGCTACTTCTATCAGCTGAGAGCAGGGAACAGAGGCTACAGCTTTCACTGAGTAACCTAAACTAGACAAAAACAGACTGGAAAACGTTGCCTGGTCTGATGAGATTCAATTCAGCTGAAATACTGAGATGGCGGAGTCAGAATTTGGTGTAAGTAACACAAAAGTATGGACACATCTTGACCTATATCAGTAGCTTAGGCTGGTTGTGGTGGTGGAATGATGTGGGAAATAGTTTCTGACACATTTTTGGCCACTTAGTACCAACAGGTGCCAACATTTAAATGTTGCAACATAGCTTAATAGTATTTCTAATTATGTCCAACTATGATCTTTGATGCTGGTCAATGATCAACATATAAATGGAGATGGTAGGAAGCCTGCTATTGGACATTCGAAGTTTATTGAACAAATGCATTTTGAGTTTCCCCCAACAGATGGCAGGGCAGCTCTTCCAAACACCATTAAAAACAAAAATAAAACGTAGACATTTGTGTGTTAATGTTTATATGACAAAACCCTAAACAAACACAATGTAAGGACTCAAAACTAACATCCATCCATCCATCCATCCATCCATCCATCCATCCATCCATCCATCCATCCATCCATCCATCCATCCATCCATCCATCCATCCATCCATCAGCAATCCAAGCACAGAACCTTGTGGCATTCCACTAGTGTCCATCCATCAGAATTATTGAGGTAATTGTGTAGAATGATTCAGGTTTTAAAGCTAAGACCATTAACATATTATTCTACAACTTGCAAAAGAATGCAGAAATATTAAATCTTAGAAACTAGAGCCATCAGTGTTACCTTGTAGCATGTTTCAGGGGATTCCGATTTCCAAGCAATTTATTAATAAACCACTTTATTTAATGCATTTTCAGTTTAAGCATTAGACCAGGAAAGGAAGACATCAACATACAACATATTTATTACACGAAGCCTTGGTTCACAATGTGGCATTTTCCTGTTGCCTGATCAGACGACGCGTACTTTGTAATTTCATGTTAAGGAGGTTTCCATAGGAACGGATTCCCATTTCGGTTTGACACAACCGTGAAAGCAAGTAGTTGCAAACTTTAAATAGCCTTTTAGAATTTGAATGATCAGTGAAGAAATCCCCTCTAAAAAGAGCTTTCTTGATCAAATGAAGCACAAACTAAAGAACCTAGAGCTCCCGCAGGTTTTATTGTGTGTTTTTTTTTTTTGCCAGAGCAATATAGCTAAAGATCACAATCGCAGTCCCAAAGTTTCAGTTTCTTCCCTGTCTGCAATTGTAACTCCAAGTATACCATTTCACACTAACAGAAATTAGAAGCAAGGGAGAAAAGTAAACATGGGAGAATTTGGGAGCTGGATATTTTGGAAAAGGAATCCGCTGTTTGTATTAATATTTTACCTCTGGGAAAACTTCTGTCACTGACAATTTAGAGGGCGGGCGGCCAACGTTATGTCAATTTGCTGTTACACTGGTATTTATGACTTTATTGAATCAGGGCTGAAAGTCTGCGGTGGGTCGACGTGTTTAAGGCCAGGAGAGGAGAAGAAATGAAAAAAAAAGAAAAGCTCCAGCTAGTTTTCATCGAGGGACGGAGAGTCGTGACTTATTTTTGTTTCAGACGTGTTTCCGTGCACATATGGTCCCAGTTTCGGCCCATATACTTGGGAATCTCCGAGCTGACCCGTGACCCTCCTTCTCAGGCTGACATGATTTCGGCTGTTTCAGTCTGAGGTTCTTGTTCGACCTCCAGAGTCCCTGAAGTTCAAGGGTCACCTCCAGAGAGCAGCAAATTAACCCAATGTGTCAAAGCTGGCATGACACCATGTTCAGCCGAGTCGTCTTGTTTAAATATTCTCATCTTTTCCACCGTCATGCATCTGACGGTAATCTGTTTCTGTTCTCGTCCAATTTTTTTTTTTTTTTTGTGGGCTCTTTTAAATTCTACCTCTCTTCAGAGTTTATGGAGTGTGACTAATTTACCTCCTTTTAACCTCCCTTGTCCGTCTCTGCTGAAATCCCATACACGGCACTCACCCAGCCCTCCCTCCCAATTTCTCCTCTGTCTTCTTTTCTTCTCTGACATCTTCCTCCTTTTCTTTTAGGCGGGTCCTCTCTCTGTCTGATCTCCCCTCTCTCTCTCTCTGCAACCATTTCTCTCTCGCGGTAAAAAAAAACCCCCGCTCCTCTCACTGTGTGTCTCTCCCTGCGGTTAAAGACGTTTCAGTTCAGCTGTCACAAATTATGTTCGCCTGCCCAGCTGTCAAAACAGGGGGGTGTCCCTTTCATTCCACCTCACAAACTACGAAAGGAGAGGAGAGGAGAGAGAGGCAGTGGGGTGGAGGGAGTGGGGGTGAGGGGGGAAAGGGGGCTTTAACGCTCATGTTTGGACACAAGCAATTATCTCTAATTATTGTTTTTCTTTTCAGTTTCCCTGTCCCGATGGAGGTCCGACGAGACGAACATGCAATAATCCGCTCCAGTCGTCCGGGATCAGCGGGCCCTCGGAGTCCGGGCTCGGTCCTGGGAGTCTGTGGCTTTCATCTCAATGTGAGTCAGGAGTTGATTCAAACATGTAGTGATGGGAGAATTAACCCCCGAGACCCAGCTTTCAATGGGCTCCGCTAGGAGATTATATGTGTTGATGGCAGGCTTTTCTGTGTGCTGGGCTTTTTTAGAAGTTTAACTGTTAAATCAAGGCACCGCGGCCAGGATCCTCACCTCTGTGTCGTCGCTTTATGAAGCCTTTCTTCTCTCTCTTGCATCTGTTTTTTTTTTTTTTTTTGGTCAGCACTTTCTTAATCCATAAGCTGACCAATGGAACAGAGTAAAACATGTCCTGAAGTTCTCTGATAGCACAGAAATTAAAATGTTATACTGCAAAAACACAAAGCCTCAACAGGTATTTTTTTTTGTCTGGTTTCTTGTGTAAATATCTCAAAATAAAACAAAACTGACTCACAAGTAAATTTTCAGCAAGTAATAGGAGCTTGTTGTAGATCAATTATTCCTTAATATTGCTGAAAAAGTACCAGATTATTTCACTTATAACATGAAAATAATGTCTTGTTATAAATGAAATAATACATCAGTGGAGCTGGTGCCTTTTCAATCAATATTAATTAACTATTTACTTAGAATAACCTCCTACATCTTGCTGACAAAGTTACCCATAAGTTGTTTTTGTCTGATTTCAAGTACACTAAGGTTTTTGTACTAGAAATTAGATGAAAAATACTTGGTGAAATGTTGTGTTTTCTGAAGTTTAACTCTCACTAGACTGCCATTGTGACGCCCAAAGTGCAGCTGAAAATTCCCATGACGTTCACTGCATGTGAATATGTGGCGCTCGGCAGGTAGACGCACGTAAATATGAACACTCAATTAAAAAAAAAAAAAACGGAAGTCTTTGTCACAATGCAATAAATCAAGGTCGACATCTTCGGTGGTCCTTTCCGTCTGAAGGGAGACAAGCAAAGAACAAATAAAAGCAGAAAATTGTGTCTTTGCAGCCTCATAAAATGTGTTGCATCCATCTTCATGCAAGCCAAACCCAAAGAAATGCTCTGGCAAGGCGAAAAAACCCACTGTTCTCCAGTGTGAGTGACACGATGAGTGCCAAACCAACGGAAGGAAAGTATAAGACAGGGTAAGATTCATCACTGGGGAAGGACAGAATATTAAGTTAAAATAGTAATTTTATATGTGCCTTTTAGATTTAGAACGCTGTATTTAAATAACCCTGAGCTTGGATCCTGTTGCTGTTCTTTCTCACAACTCTGCTTATGCTAACTCCTGAACTTTTAGAACAACAAGAATCGAGCTGCTACTCAAGTCTATTTAGCAAAGTCAATTATGATCAATTTACCAGTTATTTATCAAATTATAATACGCTTGTACAACTAGAAAGTTGTCGTCTGCCAAAGTGTCAGCAGTGGTTCCTAAATAAAGCAAACAGAGCCTCGCACATGAGGGGAACGCTCAATTAGGTTTTTAAAATCAAGCTAGTGCGTTTGTGGCCTTCAAAGTGTTAGCTCCCAGGCTAGAATAGCTTGGGAGCTACTTTACCACTACCCATTCACAACTACAGGAAGGCAGTCATTTTTTTTTTATGTCTTCAGTGTGGCACACGGGCTGAAAACCATAAACCCCCCCCCCAAAAAACCAACGTATTTTGCCATAGCAAGTTTTTAAACCCGCACTATGCTCTAAGTCGTATTTGCCACGCTTCCAGATTTCTTTAGTTTTTCCTTTTTTAATCAATCTTAAATGTTTAAGATCATCCAACAATTTTTTTAAATATATATATATAAGCGGTTCCTAATTAAACTGAACAGAGCCTCACACATGAGGGAAACGCTCAATTAGGTTTTTAAACTCAAGCGAGGATGTTTGTGGCCTTCTAAGTGTTAGCTTCCAAGCTAAAATAGCTTGGGAGCTACTTTACAACTTTCACTACAAGACGGCGGTCATTTTGTCATGTCTATGTTGTGGCACAGGGATTGAAAACTATACAAATAAAAACCTAAAACCTATTTTGCCGTAGCAATTTTTAAACACGTAGTCTGCTCTAGAAAGTATTTGCCCACACTTCCAGATTTCTTGAGTTTTTTCCTTTTCTTTATTTATTTTTTTTTTTTTAGATGATCCAACAAAATGTTTAATACCAGATAGTAGATAACCTGAGTAAATACAAAATCGGTTTTCAAATGATGATTTCATGATACTGTGTAAGACTTCATCAATCATAGGAGCTTATGTGTTGGATCTTGACACAATGCAACTATTTCACGGTATGGAAGAAGATGAGGACCACTGGAGGGAGAAAAAAAGAATTCTGACATTATTCTTGGAATTTTGAGAAAAAAAGTCTTCCATAGAAAGATTAGCATAATTTTTAACATAATTTTTGTTTATTAAAGACACTTTTTGTTAGCTTAGAATGGAAATGTTTTAAGACCTGCATGTTCAATGCAGGTTGTTGTTGCTTGTCATCACTCTGAAGTGAAACTAGTTCAGCCAGTGACAGCAGCTGGGATTTGTACAATCACACCAGTAGGGAGGGAAATGTACAGGCATGATAATCCTGATTATAACCATGTTTCCTACTGTCATTAAGCTAGCTACAAATGATAACTTACTGAGTCCTGGTGTAGAAAGGTACAAACAAAACAAAACTAACCCATTGCTAGTTAGTTTTGTTCTAACTAGCAATGGGTTAGGTGCATAGTATCAGTATGCACCTACTGATACTTTTCTAGCTTCTGTAGAAAAGTATCAGTAGGTGCAGTCACTATGTGCTGCAACTGAGTTCGCTGCAAACCAATATGTTTGGTTTCCTTATACTTTTTACTCAATTTGACTAATAAACTGAACTTGACTGCATTGTCTGAAAACCAGAATCAATTTGCAGTGAATGTAGTTGACTCTGTACTCCTGGATTAAATTGACATATACTTTGAAATGGCTTGTGCTGTTAATAGGCGCCATATAAATAAACTAAACTGAATTGAATTGAAGACTCCACATTCCCAACTTTAAATCTCAAAGCACCTGACGGTATTTCTGCTGTGAATGTAAAGTATTTGTAGGGGTGTTTGAGAACGATTCTGAAAATCATGCAGTTATTCGGAGAAGACTCTTTTGGATTGATGAAAGGGGAGCAAGAGATAAAAATGGAACAATCATTTTCATTTTTCACTTACAACAAAAATTTTTTCCAATTTTTGTAAGTGAAATGATCTGCCAGTACTCAGTAAGTCAATATGAAGGAATGACTTACTAAAAACAATGTTTGTATCTTGTTGAAAGTTGGTTTTGTCTCAACCCAAGCGTACTAAGATATCTGCAAAGATATCTGCACCAGACACTAGACCAAAAATATTTAGTAAAACTTTGTGTTTTTGCAGTGATAACGTTACAGAATATTATCCCCATGCAGCATTTTAAAAAAGAAAGTGTCCCTCTGAACCATGATGTTTTCCACTGTAAAACTTGTCACCAAATAGTTTTAAAGTTGAAAGATTTACACTATGACTGAGAAGGAGGGGAAATGTTACATCTGACTCGATTCACCATGGCAACCCCATAACCTCAAACTGTATTTGATCACATCCTAAAATTAACCTAAGCATGTTCTGTACATTATCGGACCACCAGGGCCCACCATCAATGTAACATTCACACGCATAACGTATCGGGTTTTTCTTTCTGAATAATTTCGCCTGTAAGTCATCCGTGTCACCGCCAGCTGCTAAATGGAAGCGCAGCCTCGTACGCATGATCTTTCCATGTGTTCGACGGACTGAGAATAAAATCCCTCCCTCAAGGTTTTCCGTACTGAACCTAAGTGACACTCGGAGAACGCAAGTGGGCGACATGCATTGACTGTTTGAAAGATTTTTCAGTAAAACAAAAACAAAAAGGAAAAAAGAAAAGAAAGAGGAAAACTTCCTTACTTTTTTGGCCACTTGGGGGCAGTGGAAAAAACAAAGTACCTCATTAGTTTCATGAAGCAGACATGTCAGTAGTTTACACATCTAGCCGGGTGGGAAGACGTCTAGTTTTGTGTTTGGGGTTAGACAATTTAGGGCAAACAGAGTTTATCTGAGCTTATTATTTGGGAAAAGAATGAGCTTAAAAATGACATTCACTCGGCTAGACTCCCCTCCTCTCCTAAAAGTCTGATCCACTCCTTTTTTTTTTTTTTTTGTATCCCCTCTCTATAGGGAAGACATTACATGACAAATCTCTATTGTCCTGGCTCGGATTCTGGGTGTAATCTCTCTTGTCAAAGGGAAAATTCAGCGATTAGTCCCCAGCAAATTACAAGAGGTGATCAGTGTGTCTGTTCAGCCCTCATTAACTGCTAACAGAGTTTCGTCAGAACCACCCACGCTACCGGGACCTTCAACCTCTCACCCCTGACACCTGGAACTTTCACAATTTAGCTCCCAAATGCGTACATTTGAATTGAGCGTGCTCTTCTTTTTGAGGCTTTCTGAAGACGACAGACTGATTGGAGAATTCCCATGGTCTAAGGGTAAATAAAGATGGTATTTTTTTTTTTTTTTCGACTAGAGGTTCCACATGTGTAACTTTTTATCTGGTGATGACGGGAGGGGGGCAAAAAAAGCGCCAAGTGTCACTCAGTAACAAGACATGCGGACCTCGTGCCGCGCTATCTCTAGACCACCCATCCGAGACATTACGTTGGACAAACAGAAGATTTTTTTTTTTTTTTTAGCTGTAATATCTAGCAGATGAGAGGGGTTGGCCTGCGAAGAGGGCTCATCAGGACGGGGTCGTCCACGATGCTGGTCAACTGGTCATTTCTCCCAACCCATTAACCACCTGGGATCGGTATGTTTTGTCAGCTTTTCCCCAGTTTTGGGTTTCATTTGCCAGTGCTTTGAAATCAAACACGCTCGCCCCACGCACGCCTAGAAACGCGGCTCGCTCTCTGACAAACACACACAAACATTTATGCGCTCTGAAGTCGGACTCAACAACCCGGAGCGCACATGCATGTGTGCAGACGTCGCAAACAAAACGCGCTCACCCCGTGCTTACAGATGCAAACAAAGATGGATCCGAAATGCGTTGAAGAGCTTTCCTTTGTTTTTCATGCCAAGTTTGCACAGTTGAGTGCGTCACCTTTTGAATTCTAAATATTAATTAAACCTTGTGATTTATTTATTTATTTGCACAAGAACATCAAAGAGACAGTATATTTATGAAAGATTGCTGGTATTTACAATTTTGTAGAGTTTTCACACCCTATTTTGCCATGTTCTAACCATACACTTTTTCCACTTCCGATACCAATACAGATATCTGAGGTTTAGTAACAACTGATACCGATCCAATACGGTCTCATTTCCTCTCTTCCAGGATTGTTCTGCATTTAGCTCCCTCCGTCTTCCCATCGACTCTCAACAGCTCCCTCATAATAAACACAATTCCCACAGCATAATGCTGCCACCACCATGCTTCATGTGTGGATGGTGGGTTCATGACTACACATAGTATTAAACATCTAGACTAAACTCACATTCTGGTTTCATCTAATCAGAATTTCTTAGAATTGAATAATTTAATTTTTTTTTCCCAGTGGCACTAATCGTCTTCCGTAGACTTCTTACGGATTTCTTTCAACAACGGCTTTCTTTTCTCCATTTCTCCATAAAGGATAGATCTGAGAACTACATTGGTTGGTTTTCCAGGTAACAGTTTCTCTCTCCCAATCTGCCGTACCTTTTTCTGTTTTCAGCCATTTGGACGAGCCAAACCACACAGAGGTGGATTTGCACCACGCAGACAAATTTTCCTACAATGTAACATTACATCATTATGCCTATTGTCACAATAAAGCAAGCCAATGAAAAAAAAAAAGTTAAAAGCTGCAGGTATGAAATGTGCTATTCATGCACAGCCAAATGAAAAACCTTGAAATCAAGGAGTTCAGAAGGGCGCTGCACATTATGATCGACTCTGATCGTTTTATAAACCCGCAGACTCTGAACCCACATGTGAAGATTTTCTTCACACTAAATGAAAGACTGCGAGCCGATTTAAGCGATACGCGCGGATATCTTTCAGGATGAAAGGGAAAGCCGGTTGCCTCTTCCTTCCCTCCCTTCGTCCAAAAAGCTGCATCAGCTGCAACATCTTAAGAATCACCTTTCAGCCTGTCGGGCAATCACTGCTGAGAGTTCCCTTATGTGAAGACATGAAACGCAGTGGGGTGGAAAACCGATACGCCTCCAAATTCTCTGGTGTCCAGGCTTCAGAAAGAAATTAAAAAGTCTACTAAGAATAAGTTTTGGAACGAGAGATGCTGATCAGTCTCAGATGGGTCCGGAAGAGTCAAAGTAAACCACGCATTGCAGCTTCCCTCTGTGCTCCATGAGACGTGGGTTGTGTGATCAATCTTTTTATTTTATTTATTTCTTCTTCATTTCGCATGCCTTTTCTGTATTCCTCATGTGTGTGTGTGTGTGTGTGTGTGTGTGTGTGTGTGTGTGTGCGCGTGTGTGTGTGTGTGTGTGCGTGTGTGTGTGTGCGTGTGTCGGGGAATAAAAGGTTTACAGTTGTTTATCAAAACATGCTAAGACTGCAGTTAATTAGATTGCACTGTGCTGCAATTTGCTGTGGCTGGTGTGTTGAGATGCAGGCAGTTGCAACTGAATACAAATCCTGCGCTCCTCCTGTAAATCTGCCACGAACAATGTTAACATTTCAGTCTTCTCCGGCCCAACGCATTTATTAGACTGTCAGCAAGCTCGATGTCTGGCTTTTTCACTGCTGCTCTGTTGCTGAATCATTTAAGAAGCTCTTTTCCGCAGCATGGCCCTTTAATTGTGGTTGTCTTTTTCAGCGATGTGTTCATAGAGGATCCAGTAGGGGGGGATGATGAAACTGTTTGAGGAAGAATAAATTAAGCTTACAGATGTGATGCTGGAACTGCTGTGCCTAATGACAAACCTCATTGAACTGAGATGTGTCTTTTAACGCTTTTTTCTAAATATGTAATTATGGTGAAAACATCTCCGAGTTGCTAAAAAAAAGGGCATGTTTTCGTGCATTCTAATCAATCTGATGCTATTAATCCTCGTTATTAAGGAAAAAAATGGAAAGTTCGGTCAATGTTGATGAAATGCTGAAACACTTGGCAGCGTTGCTTTTCGATTCTGACACCAGTAGGTGTCTACAGCTCTTTAGATGGGCTGTAATGTCTACAGCCCATCTAAAGAGAAACAATTTGCTATTTTTGCTAAATACTGCAATCGCAGACGAGTTTCTAAATAACCAGTTTCGGTAAGGTTTTAGAGAAGCTTGTTTTTAACCAACTGAATTGTCCATAAAAAAAAATAGCCTTGATTTAGGACCAAATAAACCTCCACCATGGCGATTTATTGGACCGAAGAGCAGCCTTTGACACCCTCGACTACACCACTACAATTGGCTTCCTTGCTGCTCTCCTTTAATTTGCTTAAAACCTGGTTTAAGTGAAAAACAAACAAAATCGTCGGGGCAGAAAGATAATAACCCGATTGCACACTCTTAGAATAATACTTTGTTGAACCACATTTGGATTCAATTTTAGCTTTTAATCTTCTTTGTTTGCTCTGACATCTTCACTTGACTATTGTTGCCCACTCCGATACGTTTGTGCCCACCACAAACTACTGAACTTGGAACGTTTTATTTACTTTTGATGAAGCCACTCGTTAATACCTGGAGCCACTCTGATGTCGAAAGATAACAGTTCTCTAGTCGAGACAGATGATCGTGACTGTTTAATGAATGTCTTTGGCAGAAGAAACCCAGAATGCAAGATTATTCTGAAGAACAATCACCGAGAGACCCGTCTCAGGTGCCTGATCTCAGAATGTCTTATGAATGACTAGAGAGAGAAGGCTTTAATTAGGACATCCCAAGAACAGACCGATAAAAACCGGGATCAACCACATCCAACCAAGAGGCTAAAGGTTTCAACTAACTCTCGACATTTCAGGTGTCAGGCGTTAGCTAGAGGTCCCACATTCAAAGATCAAAGGTGATGAAAATGATGAGGATAAAGATCTAGACTGAAAGACAACAGGTCGTTGTCGTAGCAACATCTAGACATTTTCAATAATGTCAACTTTGTATTAAAAGTGTCATAATTTACCGAATGATGCTTTATGACAACAGTCATAAATATTCATGAAGGCTTATTCATGTTCATGTCAGATGTTGTGTCATGTTTATGACAGTGTCATGACAGTCTTATTCAACCCCTTTCAAATAAAGTGTTACCAAAGTTTTTATAGTCTTTGTTACACCATGTTTTATGTTCTGATTTATTTTCCATATCACACAACGTTTAAGCCCATAGTTATGGGTTGTGTTCTTACCATGAAGCACCTCATACATTACCCCATCAAGCCTGACCACATTCTCTGTCCGTCCCGAAAGAGGACAGAGCATCATGCAGCCACCGCCATGTTTCGCTGTGGCAACGCTGAAATGGAGGGAGGAGGGAAGCGGAAAGGGAAGAGGGAGCTTTAATTTCCCTCTCATGTTTCCTCAGTGCCTCTGGTTCGGCATGATGTCTTTATTATCCTAACTTTGTTTAGTCATTGTATATTTGTCGCTGGCTTGTTTATTAGTTGTATCTGTTTTAATGGACATCTTCTCTCAGCGGCTCTATGAATAACGTCTGGCTCTTATTAATACGACTCTCCAGATGCGGAGCAGTGCTAACATGTCTGCTGTGTGCATTGTGACGATGCCTTTGGACGTGTTTTCCCTTTGTTTCCTGCAGTACGCGCCGTTCCTTTTTTCATTTTTGGCTCCAGATCTCGGAGCGCTGCATCCGACAGTCACATCTCTGAACGCACTGTCACCCTTCTGCCCGTCCTGCACATGTTTATTAAAAGTTTATGCGAGGACAGTACCGCAGCAAGTACAACCGCACATTGTTTGATGTGTTAAATTAATCTGCAGTGTCATTTTTTATTTTTTACTTATTTCTTTGGCTGTGAAACATCCCCTTCTACATCACAGGCTGAGTACGAAATGAGTTATATCACATTAAGCCTCTGGAGCTCATTTTTGAGCAAATGGGGCTGTTGAAAAACAGCTTCTGAAATGAAAGAATTTATGACCTCCCATCTCTATTCAAACACACACAAACGCACACACACAAAAACCACATGGCCGATTTACAAAAGCATCTGGATTTTCTCAAAATTGTTTTGTATTCAAAGACTATCATTCTCTTCGCTGCAGCAATTAGTCACGTTTTTTTTTCCGTGAAAGAATGTGTCTTGGAGTTTAACGTCCCTGTTTTGATAACACTTAAAAAAAAATGAACGGCTTTTATAAAGTTCTTCTGATAGTTACCCATTTTTCCCGTTTTTGTCATGCTACAGCCACAAACATCAATGTATTTTAATGGGATTTTATGTCGTTGATCTATGTAAAGTAGAGTAAGACTGAGTGTAATAATGAATTATGACTCAATCAATCAGACTTTAGCTATGAAGCACTTTAATGCAGTCAAATGAGTCACAAAACATTTTACAAAAGCATCACAAAATGTTAAACTTGATCAAAAAAATATAGGAAAATCAAACAAATGGCCCAAACAATAATGAACATGTCTTATAAAATGTAGTACTTAGGAAATGCAATCACAAATAAGAAAACATTACAGACAGAAATAAAGAAAAGCATAACGCCTAAAATGTGACCATCTAACAACATAGAGATAAAATATATCATTATATTCAATTTATTATTTCTAAAAAGTTAAAAATGCGGAGTGAATGATGGTTAGTCGACAGACTCCATCTCCTGCGTCAGTGGACTGCGGCGGCACCACGGGCCTTATTGATGCTCAGCCCGTCGGTTTATCTTGGTCGGTCTGCAGTTCTTCCATATCTTTTTATGATGAAGGCTTGAGCAGGGCTCCGGCAGATGTTCACAGCCTGGATTTTTGTTTTCGAACCAAACCCTGAGTCCAAACCTCTCCGCATGTCTGTCCCCGCTACGTTCCTCGGTCTTCACATCGCCGTTTGCTCACAAATGTCTAAAGAAACGGACGTTTTTACAGAGCAGCTGCATTTAGACTGAGATTAAATTACAGAGATGGGCTCTGCAGCCAGCCGTTTGGTGACAACTGTAGGTGTCTGGATGCAGGAGGGGACTATTTCATAATATGCGAGTCACGAATTTTGGATTTTAATGTGCACAAAAATGTATGCACTTTTGGCTCGATGGCATGAAATCTATCCACGTGCAGTGAACAATGCAAGGCATTTTATGTAAAAACAAAACAAAAAAAATTACAAGAAAAAGCCCTTATCAGTGACAAAAGTCTACATCACCAAACACTTAATATCCCTGCACTAAATCATGTTTGCAACTTTTTGGAGTCTTCTTTTGTGAGAACTCTGCTGAACGCGTCAGTCCCCGTGCAGAAGACCACACTTGAAGCTCAAATATCGATCATTTCCATAAAATGCCATCATGAAACTAATTGGTATCCCATACTTCACATCACATTTCCAGCGCATGAGAGTCAATAAAATGTGGTATTTGTGGGCTCGAGGACAAATCCACTTCAACATAAATGATCCAACATCCCCTCTCACTTATTAGCCCCACGCTGTATGGCGTTCACAATTGATATTTCAGCCTGATTTTTTTTTTGTGTGTGTGTGAGCATTGCAAAACCTTCTGGCTGAGAAAAGATTGATTTTACCCCCGCAGTTAGGGCATGTGAGAGTCTCTTTTGAGCCAAATGTGCGCAGAGTAATGGCCACGGTGCAGCACAAGTAGTTAATGCTCACTTAACTGAACCTAATAAAAGTAGATAAAAGTGCTGAATGTGATGGCATGAAAGCGAATGTGGAGAGAAAGCCGAACGATTGAATCGCTAAGAACTGTTATACATATATATATATATATATATATGTGTGTGTGTGTGTGTATAAATAAATAAATGAATACATATATTCCCCAAAAAGTCCTTAACAAACGCATGGCAGGAATCCCTGCAGACTGGAGGCCAGCTGTGCGGCGCGTTGCTCCGATGAAGACATTGTACGGTAAACAGTTCCAGCCCAGGTTTGTTGCAGTAAAAAGGCACCGAGAATGCGAACCGTGCACGCCCCAGCTGAGAGCCACTGCTATCAGATGTAGGGCGCAAACCACAGAGTGTGGGACCGTGTGGGGCAGACCACCCATGAGTGCACCTCCCCACTCCCCCCTTACCCCAACCTTCCCTTCCCTCCTCCCTCCATTTCATTTTCCCTGGCTGCAGCTGGATGGGACACAATGCTGGAGCATGGGAACGAACACCAGCCATCGGCAGCAGAGCTGCTCTTTAAACATGTTTTTTTTCTTCTTTTTCTTGCGTTAAGCATATGAGGACGTTCTCACTTGACTTTAAGTGAGCAAAGTTGTGTTTGTCTAAGGCTTTCTAGATGCCTAAGTGTGAGCCTTTATTTGTTGACGTGCCATCGAAAACTGACGTAGCCTTGTTTAGCTGTATGTCTGCATAAACTTCAGGCTCCAGTGTGTAATATACAAACTCACCGACAGATCAAAAATGTTCTTCATTTATTTGCAGTTTAAGATTAAAAACAAAAGAACATTTTTAAAAAAGTCTGCTTTTTATATCTAAAAAGCCAAAGATGTGAAACATGCAAAACCTTATTGGGCTTCAAACATTCTCAAATAAACCCGATTATATCAGTCACCATTCATCATTTCACAATTGTGATCTGCTTCCAAGCCTTCATCATCCTCACCTTGGGTCACTGAGATATGAAAGGGGAAAAAAAGAAAAAATGTCCATGCTCAAACCCGAAGCATTCAGCTGGTATGTTTAGGTTAACTAACCCCATGGGTTAATAAACTAAACAAAGGTAAACCGTGCAAAATGGCCACAATGAAAGCCAGGCTAAGTAAACGAAGCAGAGTTTACAAGATGCGAGGGTTTGCGTGAAAGTTTAATGTGAAACAGGTGATGGAGGGCGTTTTAACTCGGGGCTCAGAAGGAGAATCCTGTCAGAGAACAAATTATTGAAACGCAAAAACTTTAATTAAGGATGCCTGGTGTAGTTTGTCTATCAGAATGTCTCCTGATGTACAGCAAAATCCATTTTTGAGGGCACGGCTGGTAATGATGTCTAAATAAATCTAAGATAAATTCATCTTTTTGCTGCAGTGTTGTCATCTCACATAGTTTACTCCTCTCAACAGTGAGCTTTGAAGATCTCTTTTACCTTTAAAAGTAAAAGCGTAACATTACATCCTGCTGACCAGGCGAAACTATAAAATGATATTGAATTTACAATTTGTTTAAGACAAAAAATAAAAGATTCCTGTTTTGTTTTTTTTAAGTGTCACAAATGTCTAATCCGTGTAAAATATGTTCCTAGGTTCGATTAATCTACATATTACTGTTTTTACGGTTGTCTTAATGTAAAAAAAAAAAAAGTCTGTTTCTGCTTTTACACAAGTAGAATAAATATTTCATAAATCCCAAATTGAATCTGAGAATTCCATATTAGTTCATCCAATTCTGCTCTACTCAGTCTATATATTATACATTTTACACAAAAAGTTGTTAAATGTAAATGTTAATTGAAAAATTTTAAAAATTGCTACCAATGCTAAAGCAGAGCCGAACTTTAGCGTTGCTAGCAGCTAAAGCTAGCCAATTTTTGGTTCTATCAGGTGTCTTGGGCTAGCCCAATTAGCATCCTTTATTAGCTCGTTCTGTTAACACCAGCAACACAAAACCAACACTTCCTTTCCTACTTCAATTTAAGATCCTCAATCATAGAGTAGTGTAGGATGTTAAGCCTAAAGCTCTCAACTTTAGGCTTAAACGTTATTAGCAGTATTTAACTTTATTACATACTGCTAATAATAGCCTCCACGTATTTCAACAGACGAAGACGCGCATGCTAGCAGCAGCTGAAAAATGTTTGCAACACGGCTGGGATGAAGAAGGATGCTCTGTCTCGCGTAGCCATTTTCCGTTTTATGAAGATTAACACAAATATGCTTTACTTGAATGTCATGTTTTATCATCGTTCCCGTTTTTGAGAGCAGCTCAGAAAAATAGCCCTGCAGGTCACGTTACAGAAAGTCATGGAATACTAATAACAATTTCCTTGACATGCTTATGACCTTCAATATGTTAAGTATTCTTTAAAAACATGCTCCAGGCATTCATAATAAATGATGACTGTGTAAGAAAACATGTATTTCCTAACTAGATTTTTTTGTTTTAAATTTGATTTTCTGTATTTTTCAATCTGAGATTCTTCTGCTGAAATAAAGGAGATACTCATACATGAAAATGTTGTTTTGAGACAATTTTCACATATTATGTTAAAGGCACAAGAACATATTCTTAAAGATCAATACACTTTCAATTCCAATGAACATGTCACTGGAACTGGTAGACATTTTAAATATCCCAAATAAAAAAAACGAAACAACCAAAACAAGAAATAAAATGAACATAAAATGGAAATTATTGAACTCTTTTTAATTTATTGATTTAATGCGACAGGCCTACATGATGCAGTAACAACGGCATCTTTGATGTGTGATCTGGTGTATTGATTATTAACCGTAGTTTGATCATTTTCACTGCACAGGTTAGTGAATTATTCTATTTTAGGTGATTAAATTGTTTTCTGGACTTTGAAAGCATGGGGATGGGTAGTGAAAAGAAAATAATCTCCTGTCTCTTTTCGACCAACGCCTGCAGCTCGTAGTTTCTGCCTTTTCCATTTCATATCTTATCTGAGCGATTATCCATGGAGTCTTCTGTGAGTTTGTCTTCGCTTTGTGTGAGTTATTGCATTCTGTTTTTTTTTTTCTGCCGTTTTTCAGTTTCAGTCGGGGGGAACAAACACGGCGCGTGGAGGAGCTCCAGAGAAAATATGAACCCGAACAGCAACAATAGGCCCTCTTTTTAACTTTTTCAGACCACATCTCCCAATAAAAGCTGAACAAACAAACCCTGCCACTTGCGAGCGGCTGCTGTCCAGCTAGCTTCACAGGAAAAAAAAAAAAAAGAAGAAGAGAAGACTTGCGTTCAAAAGAGGGAGTGGGCGGAGGCTTATGGGTCTAATGAAAACTTCACCTTAACTGAAATAATAAAAAGCTCACCACCCAAACAGTGGTGATTTGTTCTTTTCCGCACTGTTTTCTCTGGGCCTCAGCTCGTCACTCAGGAAGCTTAAACGTTTTCCTTCGAGCCCCCGTTTTGTGGTCCACTCATTCTGCTGCGGAGATAATGTGGTGCGTATTTGAAAAAAAGACGTCAAATGTGCCCTGAACCGTGGCAAAACCGCACTGCTTTAGACGTCTGCGACTGAAAGCTGACGGCCTGCGAGGCGACGCGAGGTCGATTTGTACCGCCGCAGCGCCTTCCCCAGGAGAAGGCAAAAAGCCGGTGTAGCCGGCTAGCATGAAGCAGAAAGGGGTCTGTGAATGGTTACTGTTCAATTTGTATTCGGTTCCCCACTGGTCGCCGAGTTGAGATCAGAGCCCGAAAGTGAAAACACATGGGGAGGGTCAGCTGGATCAGAGGGGCCGCCACACACAAAGGCAGAGAGGAGGAAAAAGCCAATGGGAACTTGTGTGAAGAAATAGATTGAATAAACAGAGTCTGCAATGGGCTGCACCCTGTTATCCCATAATTTACACTGCATGGGAGCCTGGAAATCCAGGGCACGGCGTTTGGAGGCCATCAGCTTTCGCCTGCAAAAGAAGTGGCATTCCGCACCTCGTGCCAATCAAAAAAAAAAAAATATCCAGGCGTTATGGCTTCAGACATGTTTTGAATTCCCGTCGGCCTAATGTGTTTATTTTAAATATTCGAGGGAAATTGTTACATCACCAGCAAGCAATGTCTTCTGGTGGAGCCAAAACCCCTTTGAAGTATCCGGGAGCAAAACAGATTTAATAACATAATAACTCTGGAAATTGTATTTGTACAATCAGTAGTGAGGATTAAATGTGGAAGCATGAGATTGGGCTTTAACAAAACATAAAAAAATAAAAAAATTGGCAGCACCTTGACCAAACAAACTTCGCAGAGCGAGTAGTGATGAGGTATTGGGGTTGTGTTGGTTTGGCAGTTTCCCTCCACCCCGCTTTCCTCCTCTGTCCTGATGAAGCTCGCTTCTCCCACCTTGCTTTAATTACACTTCTGAGCACGGGAACCAGCTCCAGTGAGCTCAGCAGTAGTGAAAACACTTCTTAGAAAGATGTCCTGTGCGTTTCCAGAAGGATCGAGTTGCCGGTTATTCAAGCACATCAAAGCGGGATTTGCTCGAAGCGTGACTGAGCCGTTCATCTGCTTAATAAACAGTGAGCGGAGAGGAGCGCTTTATCACAAGATGGAATTTTCTCTGTGCGGCATTAACGATGTGACATCAGTGTTTATAAAGAAAACAGCTGACATGCTTTGATTAACATGACGCCAAACTTCTTATTTTTAATGCTTACGTACACTGTTGAAAAAAAACAAACAAAAAAAATGCTTTTCTGTCTAGATTTTCGTTCAGACTTCTGCAGCACATCATCTCGCTGCCGGGGTCCCCCAAGGCTCTGTACTGGGACTTCTTCTCTTTGCCACCTCATGGGTCACTTCAAGCTGGTAATAGTGAAATTATTACAATATAAGTTATGCTATCTCAACAAAGCCTGAATTTGATGTGGAAGATGGCCAAATTCAGAAGAACTACCCCAAATGCAACATAAAAACACAGATTACAGTGTGGAAATACACACAAGATCAACGTGGTTAACTTCCTAGATGTACTGTGTGCTGATAAAACTAAAATCTGAAGCGTTACATTTGGAAAAACTCAAGTCTGGGAATACAATCCCACCAATGAAGAACAGAACTGTGTTTTATGAGTGTTTTGCTACTGGCCTTCACAAACTGGATGGCGTTGCAGTGAAAGAACACAATACTAAAGCAACAACTTAAGACGCTCTCCAGGAACTTGACACTAGTGCACAAATGGTTATTCCAAGTGGGAAATGAGCCTCGGCAAACAGCCAGATTAGTTACAAAGAGGCTGACGAATGACACAGTCAATGTTTCTGGTGACATCATGAAGCTCTGATCTAAGTTTTATAGAAATGATGTGTCCAGAGCTGAAAGTGTGTGTGTGTGTGTGTGAGCAAGGAACGCACAAAGATGACTCGGTTACATGAGCTCTGTCCTGGGTCAAGATCCCAGAAAAGTACAGTGGGAAACTTGTGGAAGGATAGTCGAAACAGACAGCATTGCAAAATGATATGTACACTTTTGAATTATGAGCAGTTTTAAAACTTAAAAAAAATGTCTCTCTTATTATCCTGACACTTAGAAAATAGAAGAAAACCTAATCCTAATTACTTGAATCAGGAAAAGTTTAATTCCTGACGGAGCGAAAAACTAATGTGTCCTTTTATGAAGTAAGTTAAAGATGGAAACAGATTTTTATGGAGTACAAACTCTTTCATTTGTAATGGCTACAGTTAAAAAGTCTGATTTATTTTATTTTAATTTTTAGATAAAAAGAAGTCTGTAATACATCCATAAAACCAAACCTAGAACATATGTCAATATTAAGGTTTAATACAAAAAATCTGGTAAAAATGTGTTTGGCAAGTGTCACAACTTTGGTGTTAATATTTTATGGATCAGTGCATCATTTTATTGAATTTCTCTCCTTTGTCTCTTTTACGGTATACAATCTGTATCCTTTTGGTAGGAGAAAATATGATAAATACACACCCATCAATGCCTGACATATTAATTATGACACAAAAGGAGCATCTTTCCAAAAAAGAAAACAGTTCAGCTTATGCAAAATAATCTGGTTTTTTTTTTTTTTTTTTGCATCAGGCTTTAAAGGATTAACAAATTTAGAGACAAAACTTCTAAGCTTAAACTAAACAATATACTCATATCTCCAACACCTTTCAGCGAATCGGTTTGTCGTCTTATTTCCAATCCTCTCTGGAATCTGAGACTGAGGTTAATTGAAATCAGCGTCGTCCCGATTGGAGAAACGAAGCGGATTATTCCGGCCTCTCATCTTGTCTGGTGTGATGGGCATTGGAGGAGGTTATCCAGCCTTTGAATCTCTCAGCTTATTTATCCAAGGGCTGGGCAAATACCCACAGCCCTTCTGCATTAGAGCTCTTTTTTTTTTTCTTTCTCCAAAACATTTATAGAAGACACAGCTCAGTGTTTACTCCACCATCTGCCTTCACATCTGCACTTAATATTTTTCTATTATTTATTTTTTTTGCTGACTTTTGTGCACAAGAAGAGCTCAGTCCTTTGTTATGACAAGAAGAGATTCAGGACTTTCTAAGGATTAATACTGTTTGCTTTC
Source organism: Poecilia reticulata (assembly GCF_904066995.2). Lineage (NCBI taxonomy): Eukaryota > Metazoa > Chordata > Actinopteri > Cyprinodontiformes > Poeciliidae > Poecilia > Poecilia reticulata. The sequence goes on from NC_088841.1 coordinate 7,386,507, forward strand.
CTGCACACCCTCACAAAAACATCCCCAGGGTTCCAGTAGGCTAAAGCTGATATCTGGAACCGAAGTTGGCGAGCTCAGGCGGGACGGGATGTTGCCTTCAATTCATCTGCCACTCGCATTACTCAGCTGGGACTCATTGTCTCTTTAATTAATACATTTTTCCTCCCTTCTGCTCCATTGCAGTTGTGTTTTTTTCCAGCTATTTCGCGGTGGAAATATGTGCTGAGAAAATTTTGACCTCATCCATAACTATTATCCTTTCTACACTTCCTTTATTTCCAGGTTCTTGTTATAATTACCCTTTAGGTGAACTTATATGTCAAGTTTTAGTCTTTGTTAGAGCAACTCTGGAGGATGGTGGCGCATTTTGATCTAAAGATCAACCCATTATGAAGACTAAATTGACACTTTTATGTGCTTTTAAAGTATTTTGTGAGTGTATTTCTAGTTCCAACATACTAAGCGTTTATATATATATATATATATATATATATATATATATATATATATATATATATATATATATATATATTTTTTTTTTTTTTTTTAAAGGCTCTGTAAACCCATGTTGCTTATTGACTGTCAAATTTCTGAAACAGGATGGTTGGTCTCTTTCTGTCTTAAGCAAGTTGAGAGTAAATAATTCCTAATATCCCTTTCACTCTGTTCTGTAGTTGTGTATTAAGTTATGTGGCTTTAGGAAAATCCGGATCTCTACAAATCTGATTATATATATAATGTAATACCAAGCTGCCTCCAATATTTTGACCAAGTTAAAAAGTTTCACAAGTTTGCAACTAAGGGATGCAAAACACACTTCCAAAAATATGGATATTTGATAGCACTAATGCTACCAAATTTTGACCAGTGCTACCCAAATGCTGCAGTACTGATCCATTCATAACCTTACTGGATCTCATGCTAGGGTATGCAGATGCTTTGTCTTCACTAATGAAGATTTCCTCACCTTAGTATGCTTGATGGTTGAAGAGGCTCCAACTGAAATCAGCCCGACCTATTTTCTGATCAAATCAACTAATAATCATTTATCCACTTGAAGGCTCTCGTTCAGAGAGCAATTAACCTTCTGCCCAAGAAGGTAAGGCACTATTTAGTAAAAATTCTAAAGTAACTCAGACGGCAGACAGGTCTGTCGCAATAATCCATTAATCTCATGTCAAATGAAAACAAACAATCATTTTCACTTGTATAATTGATCATTTTTCTCTTTTTCTTGATGATAAAAGTCTTCAGTCTGGTTATGTGGTCTCGACCAGCCCTTATTTTGAAGGACAGTTTTGTTTACCGAGACTTCATGATTAATTTTATTGTTTCCGTTTCTGTTTTTTTATTATTTTTTTTATTTTGGATATTTAAAATGTCTTTCAGTTCCAGCATTAAATGTTCATTAGAATTAAAGTTTATTAATCTGCAAAAATATGTTCCTGCATTATTATTACTTGAAAATGGCCTCAAAATAACAACGTTATTGTTTATCGCGATAACTTTTGGGACAATTTATTGTCCAGCAAAGTTTGTTATTGTGACAGGCCTAACGGTAACCTTTTTGCAACCTTTTTGAAAATGTTAGATTTTTTTTTCCCTTTTACACTTATTATTCTATAGGTTTTGTTTGTCATTGTTGTTGGGATTGGGATTGCTGTAATCGTTGCCTTGACTCCATCCACTTTTTATGTTTACACATAGTTGTTGTGATCTGTCCTACCTGTGGCACTAATCAGACACCGTATGTATTTTAATTTTTTTTTAGATTCAAAAGCAGTTTGAGTTAATTGCTATAATGCCAATGAACTCAAACACAAACTACGTATTTTACTTTTTCTCTCTCTTAGTGCAAATCTGACCTGACACTGCAAGGCAACCAGACCCACCATGCACCAAAATAAACAACTTGTGTCATGTTTGATCTTTCATTACATAACATTTATAGTACATAAAGCACGCTTAGATTTGCATCGTAAGGCATCGTAGGGTGCAAAGATCAAATTTATGGCGATGGAATGGTCTTTCATGTTAGCCTGCTCCTCATAAAAGAGAGTAAAAAAATAAATTATTACTGAAAAAGTGGGAGCAAATGGTGCTGTAGATCATAAAAAATATTCCCCGAACAAATTGTTTCAATGCAAGTGATATTTTGTAAAAGATTTGACAGATTAACTTCTTTTTTTTTTCTTTTTACCATTTCAACATAGTTTTGGATGTTAGCAGGAATGCAAAAAAGCTTCAAACGTCAACAACAGAGAACCTCTGCGTAGGGTTTTCATTTCCAACCCTGTCAAATGAGCTTTTAAATAAGATCACTCGTTGACTTACAGTACTTAAACACTCGGCTGACAGGGAGATGATAATGCACGGGCATGCTTTTATTTGTGTGTTTATGAATGTTTTTCTGCGAGAACAGACAGCAGGGCATGGATTGCATAAAAGAGTCCTGTAAACTTGCCAAACGTGATTTAAATAACCATGTTTTTCCTCTCCTTTGACTGGCAACATGTGGTGTTCATGAACAGCACATGAGGCGAGTCATAATGGATGCTCTTAGGATAGCTTTGTCTAGAGTGGTTCTTTCTTCCCTTTTAAAAAGCTAAAAACACACACTCACACACACTCATACATACTCACACATGCACGCAGAAAACATTTCCTAAGCCATAATTCAGAGACGGACCACCAGCTAAGTCCAATGGGAATGCGGCTTATACTCAGTATTTAGCTCACACCAATGTTCCAATCACATTATGAATTACAGCATTTGTCAAGGAGTGAAGACTTGGAATGGAGAAGGCTTCCCCACCCATCGTAAAGAGCATCATCTCCGCTTTTTCTAACCATAATTGGTCAGGGCTTCGGTGATGTCAGATGAGCATGTGCGGAGAGGAGAGAGATTGATCGCGTCTTGCTAGTACAGTGCGTGAGGAAGACGCACCGAATGTGATTTAACAACTCTCCCCCACCCCCCGGCAACAGAACGCTTTTAGCAATTAACGGTTTGTGTACATGTTGTAGGGCTGAGCTTCTCCCCCTGTGATGTTTTTGATTCATTGACTTTTGGTCCCCCCCAGTAATTCATCTGATCCTGTTTTTGTTTTTTCGACTGTTCCAGCGTGGCGGTGCTGCTATCGATTACGTTTTCATTCACTTTCGTACTGTCAACTAGTCTCGTTTGGTCACGGCCGGTGAAGCTTTTTTCAGATCAGCGTGTGAGACAAATAGGAGGCAGCTGACAAACATTAGAGCTGGGTGTCTGTGAGCCATTCATTTTGGATTTAAGTCTCCACGTTTCGTGCACAAAAACCCGTCTCAAAATACGTCTTGAAACCTTAACCAAAATGTACTACTTACTAATTTGGCAAGTAAAACCCTGCATACTGTGCTCTGATAAAAGTATTTGTCCCCTCAGATATTTCTTTTGTTTTTGCTTTTTTGTCACAGAATACACGTTTCAAATCGTCAAACAGATTTCAATAATAGACAAATTGAGTTTATTTACTGAAGCAAAAAAAAAACCTCTTAAACCAATATGGGCCACTAAATGCTTACATAATTACCCTCTTAACCTAAAAAACCAGTGATGCCACCATTGGCAGTAACAACTGGCATTCAATGTCTTTGATAACTGGGAATGATTCTGATATTTTACATTAAAGGAATCACTTTTCTCAGCAGAAATGATTAATTTTATCCATGTGTCATTGGTCTTAAAGCATTAACAGCCTGTTTAAAGATCCACTTCTGCATCTCAATCCCAGATCATTGACCAAGTGCGCTTCATCACGACTGATTGGGCCAGAGAGCAGAATTCACAACTCCATCAATTATGGGAAAAGGTTCAGGTCCTGAAGCAGGAAAGCAGACAGTCCACCTCTAACTGTGTCTTTAACAATCTCTGGTCAGTATAGTGTGATTAAGATTTAACATTTTTAACCAGACATGCAGTCCAGGCTCATTAAAAGAAGCTGCAAGCGAGCACTTTAGCCTCAATATTTTGGCAACGTTAGCAGCTAATGGTTAGCAAGCTAATTTGCGCGGCTAGTTACAAAGCGACCTGTTTATTGGTAAAGATAATTCAGACCTTCTGTTGTTCGTCATTCAGTCCCTGTATCTTACATGTACCTGAAATCCATAATGCTGCCTCCAACACTTTTAAAGTGGTGGAGATAATCCAACAGCCAACTTTGTAAGCTAATGAGCATAACTCAAAAGCTTGTACTTTCTTTCTCACTCTGAAATGTATTCTCAAATATACAATGATTTATATTATTGATCTGACTTATCTATATACAATACAGGAATGTCATTTATATCTATATGACATATACAGATACAGATGTGATATGTCTGTATCTGTCATTTTCTTAGCATCCCTGTTGTTTCTGTTTGTTTCTACTGTATTTTTGATATTTTTTTATTTATGTACTCATTAGCACTGCCTTTGAGAGTTGCTTTTTTAAAAATTTGTTGTGCTTTCTTGCACGATGACAAGACAGGAAGTCTGATTCTGATATATCGTGCTTAAAACACTCATCATTTCGATAATTGTGTCAAGGTAGATTTAAGCTGACTGAGAAATACTTTTTTGTTTGTTTTTTTTCTTTACTGTAGTGAGATCTCATGCAACTCCGACTATAGACAAACCTACAACTTTTAAACTTAGCAAGGCTTAGATTTTAATTTGGTCATCTTTTTTTTAAAGCTTTTACACGGGAATCTGACATAGACGGTAAGTCATGCAGCTGAGGGATTGACAACAAACAAAGAATGTTGATGTATTGAGACAGTGTAAGGAGCAGGGGAAAAAAAGCTTTGTGCTTCAGGATACAAAAGCTTGAAAAACAATTGTGACTACAGAAAACTAGGGTACTGACATGACTGCAATTGACCCCATAGTTTTGAATGTCATGATATGTAACCGGGTTGCATTTTACAGCAGAAAAAGCACATCAGAAGCTTTTAATATTTACCCAACAGTTTCAGTGAGGACCCAGGTGACTGAACAGATCCTACAGGACTGGGGGAAAAATTAAATAGTTATTTCACTTCTGTGACTTGAGTTATCCACCTTCTCTCAGAGCAAAGAACAATTCAATCAAGTAAAGTTAAAAAGTTTAGGTTTTAGCTCCCTCCGCTAATGTTCTTATCAATAAGTTGCTTTTATAGCCCACTTGGATTCATGTGCTTCACCGTCAAAAGGCTGAAAAAAAAGAAAGATCTTTTCTAAAAACCAAGAAAACTAATAACTGTCTGATTGACACAACTGATTTTCCAAACAAAAAGAGTAAAGAAGTTAATCTAAAAGGGTTACATGTGATGAAGAAAAAAAGTGTCCCTGAGGCTACGGATGACATAAGAGGCATGGGAAAAACTGCTGCGCTGTTGGTGGCATTAAGGAAGTGGCTATACCTCCCTGCCAAATTTGCCGCTGGTAATATTGTGCAGATTTTACGCCTCGCTCTCGCCTCGCATGCGCTCCATGTAATGGGATAAACCACAACTTAAGACCACTATCATTTGGTGTATAATTTTCCTGAAGTGTTCTAAAAGCCACATACTGTTACATGCTTGTGTAAAATCGTGAAAGAACCAGACCCGGGGAGGCATTTTAGTAGAGCCACCGGCCTAATTATTATCTTCCAACTACTTGTGCGAGTGGGAGGCCATTGTGCCACCGCCGCACATACAGAATGCAGCAAGAGTCGCTCTGCGCGGCCACAGGTCGCCTCGCCCTAATGAGGAGCGGTCGGGTGGGTGGAGGGCAACAGACTCACTTGGCCTGTGTGTACGCGGGCCGCTGCACCCAAACTAAAGAGGGGATGCTGGTCTCTGGCATCAGATGACTTTACCGCTCTGGCTGCGTCAGGTGTCAGTGGACACCCGGCTTCTCCAGAGGTCAGAACACAGACGGCCAGTGTCGGTCAGGTCCCCTGCTTATCAGAGAACAGGGGCCTCCACGGTCCGAAAGCCTTGCACTGATCCAATCTCTAATTGGATCAGTGCATTGGTTTGAATCTCTGGGTGTACGTGTGTTTCTCCAGCTTTGTAAACTGTAAGGTTCCCACGTTCGCACATGGAGCTCTTCTTTGATTTCGTTTCAAAAGTAATCAGAGGCAACAAAACCGCCCTCGGTGTTTAAGCTCCAGCGGCCAGAGCCGACGGTCGTAGCAGTTTTCACGGTTAAACAGTGAAAAAGCAAAAGAACTTTCCACAAACACGATTGGCCTCGACGGATCTCACGACTCATTTATTTCTCGATTTCTTCGTCAACAACATGTCGATCACACGGTAAGCAAAAAAAAAAAACACACCTTCAAGATTTCCGAGAGTGTTTCTCTCATCATACAACCACCTCAATACCTCAAATATTCATGAATGAAAACCCATGTGTGCACCATACGCAGCATTTTGTCTTCGTCGAGGCAGAGGAACGCGTTGAAGTGAATGAGCGCTGAGGGAAATTCACTTACATGGAAACACATCTCTGGCAGGGTGATTCTTGAAATGGCTAATTAGGCAATAGCAGCTGGCAAAGGAGAAACCCAGCAGCCGGGTGGCCATACATAGTGAAGCTGTGTTGTAACTTCCAGGTTTCAGTTTTTGCGGCTTCCACAGAACTGTTGCAGGCTAAATGAGTAGCTTGTTTTTCATCTGCCTGTACGGAGGCTGAGAGACATTCTTCTCTCTTTTTTTTTTTTCTTACTAAATTCACAGGAGGTCTCTTCAGAGGGATTGACTTGCATTTGGCTCCAAGTTGTTCCCCCATTACAGATACGTTCTGATTTTTTCCACTTTTTTTTCTTCTTTGCTTTCTTGTACGACGTACATGTTAAACAAAAGATTAGACAAAAAATGTATTAATGTAAATAGAAAATTCAGCTTTGAAATGGTGAGCTTTAGCTCACTCTTCTTTGAAGTATTGCTTTAAGTCTAAATGTCACTGAAAAGTTATTTTTCAGAATAAATGTCCCAATAAAGGGACATTTACAACATCTGAATGTCGTCCTCAAATAGGCCACAGTATAACCTCACTTCAAATCCTTTCAGCATTTAGAGGTGGACTTGTTGAAGTTGATAGCTGGACATTCTCGTTTTGATGGAGAGCAGAATTCATGGTTCTGTGTGTTGACTGTCATGTTGAACTTCTTTATTTTACACCAGAGGTGTCAAACTCCAGTCCTGAAGGGCCGCTGTCCTGCAGTTTTTAGATGTGCCACAGGTACAAAACACCTGAATCAAATGGCTTAATTACCTCCTCAGTTCTCCAGAGCCTTGCTAATTACTTAATTATTCTATTCAGGTGTGGTGCAGCAGAGGCACTTCTAAAAGTTGCAGGACACCGGCCCTCGAGGACTGGAGTTTGACACCCCTGTACACCGTTAGTTTGACGTTTGCTGTAACAGGACACACCTTCCGAAAAATTACACTTTTACATCTTCCGTCTACTTATTTTTCTTTTTTTTTTTATAGCCCACATGAACTAGGCCTACATTTTGACTTTGGAACTCTCCCACTAATTAAATTTTTTCCAAATATAATTATTTCATTGCAAACACCTCAACTGAGGTAAGTAAACCCTGCAGTCCTACAGATGTTGATCTTGTTTTTTTCTTTTTTGTTTCTGCCCTTTGTGGAGTAATTTTGCTAGCCTGGCTGCTCCTGTTCAGTTGTTTTTAATGGCCCTCACTGGGCGCACCAAAGCAATAAACGCGGCTTTGTAAACCTTTCCGAACTCATAGAGGTCAATTATTTTCTCATGGGTTCCAGGTTGGGGAATGAATTGTTGCAGTTCGGGATCTTTTAGCCTACGTCGTGCTGTCAGACAGGTTCTACATGAATGATTATTCATGTAGAACCGCTATTCCCCTGCTTGGATCTCTGAGTAGCTGCCTCTCAGACTGCTAGGATCTCATCGTTCTCTCAGTCTCTGATACTCTTTGTCTGTTGCTAATAAGAATGATCGATCAGCCATTGTTATCATGGAAATCCTCACTGCGCCGCGGATTCCGGCTGGGGGGTTTTTCCTCTTCGTCTTCCTGCTCAAAACACAGCGCCGCTGCGCGCCCGCTTCGCGCCCGCTGCGCGCCCGCTTCGCGCCCGCTTCGGATGTTATCAACCCATGTTCATTCTTCAGGTTATCCTTTATATACAGAACAGAAACCGCTAAGATAAAAACTAATTACGAAGTGAATGCTGCCAGTCGAAATTTGCATTAATTTCGCGATCTCACTGCTTTTGCAGCTGCTCCGTTCGCGCCGCTACTCCTTTCCGCTACTCCGTTCCGCTACTCCGTTCCGCTACTCCGTTCCGCTTCTCTGTCACGGTTACTTGCGCAACTTTACTTTGTTTCTCAGCAACAAAATACAGCCCATTGTTATTTATTGAAGATTTTACATTTCCAAAAACACAGGAATCTAATGTTTCGTTTCGTTTTGTACGTTTGGAAGCTCATTCCCTCTCACTTAATAATCGGAAAAGCCGGGGAATGGCGGCGCTTGAGATTTCTCTGACATTCGGAAAAATATAATTTACTAATTTTAGCATAACTCCGGTTATACTTGGCCCATTAACACAATTTAAAAACTGGTGTGTAGTTTATAATGTGGACTTTAAGCTCAAGTTGAAAGTGAGACTGAGGGAGGCGGAGTCTTGCTGCTACGCCGTAACAAACTAGACGTTAAAAAGAGCTATAAGGCTATGGACCCCTATGGTTTAACGGATCGAAACTCGCGGATGAAAAATCGATAATTTCCTAGGGCGGAAAATATTGATATATATATCGCCGAATCGATTTATTTATACAGCCCTAAGCAGGATCTAGTTTTAAATTGTATGTTGGTTGGTTGGTTTTTAAACTGTAAGAGTTTTTATTTTTTTGTGTGTTTTTTGTGTTTTTTTATTGTTATGTTGTGTTTTAATGTACAGCACTTTGTATCAGCTGTGGTTGTTTTAAAGTGCTTTATAAATAAAGTTGGTATGGTATGGTTTGGTATTGAAGTTAGTTGAATAAATCTCAATGTTTAAGTGTGGCAGGAAAGCAATGTTTAAGGACAATTAATGACACTAGTGATGGTAAAGCGTAGGTTGCTCCGTTGCCAAACCTAATCATCTGAGAAACATTGTCCTGTTGAGAAAATGTAGTGAGATACCAATAACCACTGTTTCTGACGAAATATAAGATTTTACAGAACAACACATCTGTGTTTCAATATCTTGCAGAAGCCATTGGGTGAAGCAGTGGTCTGGCAAGAGCTCTAAAACTCTGACATAAGTGAAGGAACAACTATCTCAGAGTTGCTTTACTGGATTTGTAGAGGCTTCCAGTGTTGAGGAAAGTATCCGAGGTGGTGGAAGTAGGTAGTGAGTTTGAGTTAAATACTTACTGAGGTCTGTTCATTATTTTTAAATTGTTGCTTATTTCTGAGCAAGATGGGAGAAGTGGAACAGAAAGGTCATTCTGTTCCACTGATGAGTGAAAAGTTCCAGTAGTAGGCCGTCTTGTACAGAGGTAGGTTACCCAGGTAGGGAGATCTGATCTTAGCCAGCCTGGGGTGAGATCCTGGCGCTTTGAACCAAAACACAGAGAGACATGTGGTGAGTAGTGATAGGAACATTAGTCAAAGAGAAAGCTTAATCAGCACAACTAATGTGTACAATCAGGCACTGAGCGAGAGTCCTCCTGGGCCCTTAAAGTGGAGGCTTAATGAGATGATTGAACTACTAAGGTGAGTCTGCAGCAAACTGTGTGCTGCTCTGCCCTGATCTGGGAAATTAGTGCTGCAATCACAACACCATTTCAGATTTGTGTGTTTGGGGCATTAAGGGAATTTTACTGAGCGTAAAAATATTAAGTATACCTACTACCAACATAAAAGTACATCTACTGTTCCTGCTCATGGAGTGAATATATATATTGATACTGGAACACTTTGTTTCTACTCACTAAAACAAAACTTTAATATCTTTCTTCTTCTACTGCTCTTGATTGGCTTGTTGTTTGTTTTATCTGCTGTGGACATAGCGCCGCCCCTTGGCTGACTGCTCGAGTTGTCAATTATATAATCTTAGCGAGCCGGGCTTTCTATTAGTTAAGCAGTCCTCAATTGAACTTGTATGATGTGTGAGTGATTTTAAACATAAATCACAAAAAATAACTTTTATTTTTACATAAATCTTGCCAAATAACACCAAATATACACATATATATATATATATATATATATATATATATATATATATATATATATATATATAATTTTTTTTTTTTTTTTTACCACTTTAAGCTGTTGTTTTGTTTCGGGATTTTACTTCAGCATTACTATCTGCTTCTTTCACATGATTACTGTGAAGTTTGGAGGAAATTAATTATACAAATCACAAAATACATGCTTCTTTCTCTGTCTGCTTCTTCTACCCTGAACACTCCTGATTCAAGCTTCTCATTTTTGTATTTCCTTTCTTTAAAACAACAAAAAAAAAGGTACCTCACAAGCCTTGCGTCTCCTTGTCCTGTTGTAGAAAACAAAGCCGAGCACATTATCTTTAGAGGTCCCATTGTAATTTGAAACACACTTGAACCCCCCTCTCACTCACACACTCCAGCCCCAAAGCATTCCCTCCTTCTACACCAATTGTCAAATGCGGCAAGACAATTAAGACCACATTAGATCTTTTCGAGCACTCGTAATTTTATAAGAACAGGCTTTCTTCCACCTCCCCGCCTGTTTTTGAAAATGAAATGTGGGGAAACCCGCGGTTCTTCATGGGCCACTTGGAAAAGATGGGAAGCAGATATTAACCCTGGCAGTGACGGTTCTTGCGAGAGGCCTCCTCTCTCAAAAAAGACCTCCAAATACGACTGCCACCTCCGCCGCGGGACCACACACATACAGACACCTGCGCCTTCTTAAATGCACTCACAAACACACACGCACACACACGTGCACGCACACACACACACACACACACACACACACTCACTCACTTGAACCCGATACCCTGGATTCAACAGAAATCTTGCGTTTGGGTTGAAGAAAATAGATTTTTGACAGATTTTTTTCCCCTCATGCTACTTGAAATAGATGCTTAAAAAGAACGCAGGCACTCTAATAAAAATATTTCTTTTGAATAAATGTATAGTTGGCAGATTTACCGAATTTTCCCCGGCTCCCCTTTCGCCCTCCCTTACATCATTTTTCAGTAATCTGGACTTCTGCGTTTGGCCCCGTTTTTACTAAAAAATAAATGATGTATTGTCCTAATTAGAAGAAAAAATATGAGTAATCCTCCCATCATGCACCACTTCTAAGGACGTTTATTTTTCTAGCTGTAGGTGCTACCCTGTTTAATTTACTTTGATCCCGCGCGTTCCTGAGCCTTTGGTAATCAGAGGCAGAAAGTCATTACGTTGTTATCACAACTGCAGCCTTGCTGACCAAAAGCTTGACACAAGACGTTAACCCGTCTGTAATGGAGAGGCCTTCGCTGGCTCAGCAGCTCGGCCCACACGGCCCGCAGCCTCGGAGGAACATACATCACAGACTGAGCGGCTTCATTACTGGACCGCCACCGAAAATCAGAGCAGAGGTGTGCAGAATGGCTCCAGGGGACCCCGAGGAAAACGTAGGGTGAGTGGGGTGGGGGCGGCGGGAGAAAGGGAGGGAAGGTGAGTCTGCTGGACGGCCTTTTGGGACAGAGCCTTGAAAATCAAAAGAGAATGAGTGATGGGTGTTATTTAAGCCCACTCCTCCTCTCCCAGGCTTCCCTGTAATCACCACTTTGAATCATTTAGAAGAAATACGCTCAGGGATTTCTGAGCAACGGGTTTCGTCAGGAGACGTTTCCAGTGAATGGAGAGCTGCTGGGCTTTGTTTGTTTTCTCACTGCGCTCGGTCAATCCACCGTTGGTTCGCTTTTCCAGAAAGTAAAAAACAAACAAAAAAAAAAACACAACTGTTAAAATGTGACTAATAAAACTGGTAGAACAATTTGCACCATTTGGGAAAGATTTTTGAAATAGAAATGAAACATTTTCTTAATGTGTTCTTCTAGTTTGAATATGAGAAATTGAAGGGCATTTTGTGAAATATCATGTCCTATTAAGTTTTGAATACTGTGTGTACATTGGGAGCAATGCTATCAATTTCATTGTTTTCCGCCACATCGTGACTGGTAGCGTTACTTTTACCAGGCAGTTTTCATATTCTGCCTGGTAATTAAATTAAAATAAGTGCTACCAAATGGTAAGTTGATTATTGGCTAAATTGGCTAAAATGCTGAAAATGTTTTTTCATGACACTGCCTGGATAGTAAAGAACACTGTGTACAAAAATAGTCATTGATTTTTCAATGAAGCATAAAAAATACCTGAAAAATAAATACATTTTAAATCTGTACTGACATCAATAGCTAAGATATATCGCCTTAGAAATGAGCCACGTTCAATTTGCTAGCAAGTATGACCTTAGCGTTGGCGCTACCACTCAATGAGCTAACATGATACAAAATTGAACTCTTGATCCTATACAGACGCTGTGCCAATCAGAAGTCTTTTTATGATTCCTAGCTTTTACTGAGTTGATATATAAATTTTTCTGAAACATTTTTTAAGTGTTGGTCCCAATCTTTAAGAGAAGGAGATGAAGAATGTGCCCCACATACCAAGGGTTCATGTTTCTCAGTCTATGTCAGAGTGTTGGAAATGACATTCGGACGCACGATCAAACCTGCAAATAAGTAGGAGCTTTGTGACTTTCGTCTTGACTGTGAACTCAATCTTTACCCTAGTAAAATTGGTAGTCACGGTGGTTTGATTGTGCTGTTCATATGTTCTTTTTGCATCTGGTGAAGTCGTATGACCATATCATAAGCTATTAACATGGTGTGTGAGAATGGGATACGAGGGACGGTTTCAAGGGCTACCTGATCCTTGTGTAACCAAAGCAGGAATTGACAGGGTCCCTGATCATATTTGTGGTGTTCAGTAGTAGAGTCTCCATGAGAAAATATGTTCCATTTCAGAACCTTAAAGACACATCTTTGCTTTTTGCAGACAATGCGCTTCTGCCATCTTCAACTTACTGCACTATCAACGTTCTCAACCTACTTATGGTGAAGAACAAGATCCAGGATAAAAATTAACTTCCTGCGTCGGCTGGCAGGGCTTGGCTTTAACGACGCACGTCCAAAACTACACTGCTTACAGCTCCTACAGGAGAGGGACAAGGAAAGATTACAGTACTTTCTGAAGTTGAAAATATGAACCACAATCTCATAATTATAGGGAAAGTGTCAAAAAAGGATATCACCTTGTGATTGATTTCTCACAAAATTGGGTAAGTGACAATGTAAATAAAGAAGTCCAAGCTAATATTTTAAAGTTGTGCAAGTGATTTACATAGTGAACATTAGATGTAACACCAAATGTTATACTACAAATGTTTTGGTATAGTGAAAAAAAAAAATTCTTATTGCAGATCACGCCACCTGCTGGGGTAAATCTATAACTGCATTTGGCTCAAATCCAAAGATCTGTTGCTGATGCTTCCTATGTGTTGTATGGGCATAATTTAAAATGTTTTATAGGGTTACAAGGGAGAAGGATGTCTGGACTCCACTCCCACTCCCGTTAAAATAAAAATATTTATTAATATCAAGACATCAATTCGTCTAATATCAGTGTGAGTGTCAGCCCTCTCACTACGACCTGCTTCTTTGACTCTAGCGACGAAAACAAAATCTCATAGATGTGAAACGTTGCCATGGTTTCAAGTGAGTTCGGACCCTCGGGTGACTTGTGGTTTTTACAACCCCTCCACTGCACCGTTTCACTCCTCTATGGCTCCTGTCTGCAGTTTCTCTGGACTGCATCGCATCTGCCGGTCATTCGCACACGATCCCTCTGCTGTTGCGTGCGGAGGCTGCACTGAAAGAGCAGCATTTTCACCCCACCGCGTTCCACATGAGTGGGCTTCAGAGGGGCTGAGTGATAAAAGGGAGGAGAGAAGGGCAGGGAGAGTGACGGGGTGATGCTGCGGATTGATGGTGGACAGGGAGACGTGGGACAAAGGTCGTATACCTAGGTGAGTATTAGGAAAACAAACAGACGACTTAAAGATGCGAGGTACGGGTGAGTGATGGGGATGAGGATGAAAAATGAGATGCGAGGGAGGGAACAGTGGAAATCCTGATTCATTATTCAGTTCATACAGACTGTCCTGTCTTTGTCTGCTAGCGCTGACTCACACAACAACTGAACGAAGACAAGGGCCCTGAAAGCACAGACGAAACCCCTTTGCCTCTAATAAAAAGACCTAAACTTAGACACCCACCCAAACAGACATTCAAACACAGACTGTTTTTTTTAAGCCTGATGACACATTTATTTTGATTGTTTTCAGGTTTTCTGTTTTAAATTATTGATTTGGCAACAACGAAAGATTGCAATCGGTGTTGACCTGGAATTATTGTTGACCCTTTTGACAACGATACATCTATAGCATCAAACCTGTCTTTGTGGATGTCTTTATCTCTTAGTAGGCTGTCTATGTGACTATGGAGTGTGTTTAAATCTTTCTACCAAGAGAGCATCTGTGAGGTCAGACACTGATGTTGGACAAGATTATAGTTTCAGCTCAAATTTATCCCAAAACTGGTGGTTCATCCCAAATTTCGTCACACCAGACTTACCGATTCATAGTCCTATAGACCTTGCGTCATGTGCTTGTGCCAAGTCACATGGAAAGTGAAGGGACTGTTTCCAAACGGCCCCAACAGAGCCAAGGAGTTACAGACAAGCTTTTTTTTACAAGACAGTTATTTAGTTTTCCTCTGTAACTGCATGCTACTCCTGCTGGTTAGCTTTCAACTTGCAAAGGAAAGTCAAAAACTTCACTATGGTCAGTCTATTCTATGCTGAGTAAATTTCAAAATGCAAAATATGAGCAAAGTTACCAAAAAGATTGGCAACTTTTTGGTAACTGTACATTTTGGTAACTGTACATTCATTGGAAATTCATGGTACAATATGATAAATGACAATAACTGAATATATAGATTAGTAAAAAAAACAAAAAAACACCCAGACTGAATATAATGTGCTGTTCTGATGTTTACATTTTTGACACCAGGCTCCCAGATTGTCTTGTGAATAAACTAAAACAAACAGTTGGCCAAACGTTTGATGACACATGCATGTTATTGTTTTAAATGACTTTTTGAAGAGTGATGTTTTATTAGGTTTTCCAGTCATTTCCTTTTTAGGGCCTGAAAACTGTCACTACCTTAAATGAGTCATTGCTGGAGCGAGTAATGCACGTGTCAAACATGACTGGTGCTGTACACTCCACCAAGACCGTTCTGTTTGGAGATATGAAACGTAGGGCACAGAATTAAATTCTATCTGCGCTCTGGACTTGTGGTTACCTGTGTTAGGTGGGTCCATCTCTCCTCTCCACACGGAGAAACAGCCAGTTCTGGAAAAAACGCTCGCTGAAATGCAGACGTCATCTAAAAATAAAAGGGAAACATTTTTTTTTTTTTAAGGGGAAAAATAAGACAATGCCAGAATGTTTTTTTTTTTTTTTTACAAAGGAACAGAGATAAACAAGTGAAGCTTAGGATTCAAGGTGATACATAGACTTTTAGGGAGCTATATTGTGATCAAAAACACAGCAACGGAGTGCACTTCTGGTGAACTAAAATGTGAAGGACATATTGAAATTTTGCAGTAATAATGTGGAAATGTTTTTTTTCTCTCTCTCTTTCTTAAATCCTCTCTCGAGTTGTTTGCGACATCTGGACAATAATTAATCTGTCCTGATTCATTACGGGTAAAGACTTGCTTCTCATCCAGAGGACAGAAGTTACAAATCTCTCCATAGTAGGATCAGTCATCCGTGGAGCAAATCCAACAACCCTTACAAAAAACAAAACATGTGATCTAAATATTTTCTAGCATGATGGAGTACATAGTGTTAAAGTGCATGACAAAACTTACAGTTTCTCAAAGAGGAAAGCATAAGTTTGAACCTGAATGTAACTAAATTAGGAGAAATCACAGCCCCACATCGACACAAACCTTCCAAAATGTTTCAAAACAGTTGCTAAGTTGGCCAGAGTCATAAGAGATGTGACCTTTTTGTCTGGTTATTTATGCGTTTGTGAACATAAAATCCATAAATATACATTGATTCAAATAGTTTAGTGTGTTATCTTCCAAGCTGGTCATGAGTAGTGTGTAGTTTGTGTGAGGTTTGTTTTTGCCTGCCGTATTTTTCTCCGCAGTGTGGGTGGGTAAATAATTGGTTTGTCTACTCCTAATCTCTCCCTCCTGCTCTAATCCAAACCAATCAAACGGTCAGTAGCATTTATTTCTGCCCGGCCCATGCAGTTGAAACTCTGTTGCTGTTTTTGGCCAAAATGAATTCATTCCCACAATGGAAGGGGGCGTTCAGCGTCAACCGTGTAGAGTTTTCCACGAGTCTTTTTAGCCTCCTAAGTGCTTCTTGTCTAGCATTTATGCCACTTTCACCTTTTTAGAATAACATTATTATCACAAGCATGAAGAACAGCACAATTATTCACGGGCTGCTCCTTCTCAAGTTTGGAAATGGTCTTGAAAATTGTCCGGGCCTGCAAAGTGTTCGCCACTTAAGTCCCCCCCACACCCCCGATCCCGAGCTGCAGAGATGTTTGTTTGGACGTAGAAACTCCACACTGGGGTCGCTTTCAGATCTTAGACCATAACATAAACCAATTTTCAAGACAGTTCCTCCTTTAATCATGTTAAGTAACAATAACTGAAATTGTTGGGGAAATAAAAAAGGGGACTAATAATAAAATAATCAAATGCCGCTAAGAGGCAGCTGGCAGCCATTATTGAGATATTACATCTGGAAAAGCAAATTCATAACACCGTGAAATGAATTAGATGTGGATAAGATGCAGAATTGCAAATATATGTATGTTCTGACATAAATGATGGAGCACAAGTCAGTCTGTTGACTTTGGTACTGGAAGTCATTTATGAGCCGCACCCGATTTCAGATGGGAGAAGGATTTGTGATTTTCTTTTTCCCAAAGAGATTTTCAGAAAGGGGAAAATGGAAAAATTAACCAGATGATTGTCACTGATACCAGAGTCATTTAAGATACTACATTCAACTCCAACTCTCTCTCTCTCTATATATATATATATTTTTTTTTAAAATTATTATTATTTTTTTCCAAATTCAAGACTAATTCAAGAAGATCACTAAGTCTTCTTAAAAGGTAGAGTCTCTGAGGACAGTTCTTCAAAATATAGTCGGTGTTTTCAGCTAAATTGAGCTGACTGTCCAGGAATGAATGACCCAAGGTATTTAAAATTTGCCACAATTTCAACAGGTTATCCATCGAGAAAAACTGGAACCACTTTAAGGTCTTGTTTAGATCATTTAATTAGCTCTACATTCTTAATATAATGAAAAATTAATAATAAATAATACAGACTTTGCGGTATTCTGATTTAGTAATGTAATTATATTAGTTGTGTTACCACCTCCACACCACTAGAGGCAGCAGCAACCCCGAAAAGATGCGACTAAGTAGCAGCTTTAGAAGTACTCAGAAAGCTACAAAATTTGGTAAAAACTGAGCTTTGCTGAAGTAATTAAAGACACAAGTTCAAATCCATGCTGAGAGGAACTCCTTCAATCAGTGCTAATCCGCAGCACTGATTGGTTAAGCAATGTAACGTGATCCTCTGCAGCAAGTGATGGCAAAGCGGCGCGTCATCACGACTTTACACAAGTGTGTCTTTACCTCCGCGGCAGAGGCTCCGCCGAACCCCTGAGACCGACTCATCGAACCCCTGGGGTTCGATCGAACCCAGGTTAAGAACCACTGGTCTATGCAAAAACCGAACAACGGAAGCAGATTATGTCTATGAAGCAGACGAGCTAAAGCGAAATACCTTCATAGCTGTCCGAGCATATGCCTGCGTAAAACTTTTGACCAATCACACGAGACTTTGTACGGGTCTACGAACAAGATGATGCAATTTTCGGCACGTGACTGCGTCATTGAGACAATTTTGATAGTTCAGATGAAGTATGGAAGAGCCTTTACAGGAAACGATGTTCTCCTGTGTCATAAACTTTGAATGTCTTCAATTGGAATTACTACTCTTCCTAACGCTATAAGCTGGGATCTGTAAGAATTACAGACAGCATTACAACAGCAGGTTTTATAAGTTGATTTTGGCCAGGGACTCCTACGCTTAATCACTTAAAAGCACTTTTATCAGAATCTGATATTTGATTTGCAAATCCCAAGTTCTGAATCCCTGGCAAAGCTGCACTTCAGCCCAAACAAGTGCAATCAGTATAAAACTGAAAAACCAAAGGGGTCAAAGTGTGCTTTGGTGATGAAGCTCAATTCATTTCATTCTAAAATCAATAAGCCATGATCAACAACTCCTATTGCGCCCACTGTCCTGTCAGGCTACATTTCACATCTTGATGCTCTCCCCACCGGGCCCCCAACGGTACGACTCTCACACGTGCGAATAAACATACGAGAGCCTGTCACTCACTGCAGCCTGTTTGACTTTCCAAAATACGCCCGCCTCGCGACTTCAAAGCTCTTGCTTATACTTTAGTGAGTTAGTCTCATATTGTTTGGAGCGGAGAGTTATGATGTGTCATAAAACAGGAGAAGGAAAGCAGAAACGTGTTACCCCACACAGTTAATGGGTTTCAGCACTTACCGAGCGCAGGGAGCACAGATGACTGTTTCTCTTGCAAATTGGTCTGCTTTCAGTCTGTTTTCATTGATTCAACAAAGGTTAATTAAAACTGTATAACTTAGAGAAACCTGGTCAATGTTTACGTGCGTGAATATTACTGTGTTTGTGAACCCAGATTTGATTTTGATTTTTTTTTTGTAAATTATGATACAGTATGATTCAAGTCTTTAGTCATTCTGTACTTTTTTCTAAGTTCCCTCCATGGATCCAAGCAGTTTCCCAATCTTTTTCATGTGTTCTTGAGCAAAAGTCCATCATATGTTTGAAGGGATTATTAGCATTTCTCTTGCTACTTTTGAGAAATCACTTTCAGTCTGAAAATTTTAATGTTTGAGAGAACTTAAAAATAATTCACAAAGGTTCCTCGAGTCAACCAGACTAAGATATTTTCTCAGCAAATCAGTTTTCAGGATTTATTTATTTTTTTATCCGTTTTAATGGGTAAAATCTCTTTTTTTAAAAATGCAAGCGATATTACAGTTTCACTCTAAAAAATTTTTACTGTCGCAAAAGATAACTTCACATTTAATAACAGGTTAGTTTTATAGTTTGGAGATGAAAAATTGCAGTGATTGAATCAGTCATCTTACTGCTGGGTGATATTTGGTAGATTTTTTTTTTCTCTGTTGGGCACATATAGCAAACTCCAGCTAAACAATAAAAAACAAATATATTGAACAATAATTGCTGCTGTTGGATAATACTGTACACCAAGTTAAACACAATATGACCTTTATGAGCTGCGCAATGTTTACTCACGGTTCATATTTTACACATTTTACACATAATATCTCTTCCATGTGGAAATTTAACATCGCTTGTCAAGATGCATAAAGTCTTCAGACACCTATTCTCTCTCTATCTATCTATCTATCTATCTATCTCTCTCTCTCTCTCTCTCTCTCTCTCTCTCTCTCTCTCTCTCTCTCTCTCTCTCTCTCTCTCTCTCTCTCTCTCTCTCTCTCTCACGCTCTCACAAAAATCACACTTGCTTCCCTTACAACCAGGGAGTTTACAGTGTCCTGTGCATTTTCTCAGATTATATTTAATCAGAGAAAACCCTTCACGTATCTGAAGGCCAACCGAGTGCCATGATGTGTGTGTTTACCTCACAGTGTGTTCCCTCTAAACCGTGTAAACACATGTAGGTCCCCATCACTGTGCCTCACTCTTTGACTCTCTCGCACCCTTAAACGCACTTTGTTCCTTTTAGGGATCCGAGCTTAATTCATTGAAGCTCATTATACCAACGTTTTTCAGGTTTCTCCCTTTTGATGTGTCATTGTGTTTCTCGAGCCTTTCAGGTGGTTTTCTTCTCTCTCTCTCTCTCTCTCTCTCTCTCTCTCCCTCTCTTTTTTCCCTCAATAACACCCACCACACACAGAGACGTGCCTCTCGTCTTATCCTCTTCCCTCCGGCCCCAAACGCCCGCTTTTAGACTCAGGGGTTTTTAATGACACTATTTTGGGAAATTTGTCTATATTTCGAGGGATTTTCCTCTGTGTCCCCTTCCCCCTCCACCCCGTCAAACTCAACAAATCTCCCCGGCAGGTTGTTACTCAGAGATGACTGGTTCCAGATTTCGGGAGGTGAATCACGTTCTGGTCGTGCGTGAGAAGAGCCAGCCTTTTCTTAATTTGTTTTGAGGTTTGTTTGTCTTACTCGCCCATTCGGTCTTACGTGTGAAGCAGCACCGGAGTCCGAGCAGGATGTGTATAATGTTTAATTGTCTTGGATGGGAGCAGATGCTATAAACACAGCCCCAGCGTTGCGAGGTCTATTCATAATTCTTGAATTCGCATTTTGACTCCACGTCGCCACAATGTCGCAACAAAATGTAGCTGAAAATGAAGTTGAAGGAAAATGTATTCACGCTTTAACACTGGACTTCAATTAAAAAAATCTGAAATGTGTGGCATGCACTTCTGTCCATCCCTCTTTCCTCTGACGTCCCCCCAACTTCCTGCAGAAGACATCTACGTTATCCAGTAGAGTCCACTTAATCAATTCATTCAATTAATTGCATAATAAATTAAAGTTACCTTGATCATTTCCATTCTGATGATAAATATTTTTTTGAAGCTCAATTTTCTTTATAGTTATTTCATAATGCATTTTATTTACGGTTTTGGTTGTGTGCGATTTTTGTTTTTGGACGTTTCCTTATTTCTTTTGGATACTTCAAATGTCTTCCACTTCCAGTATTAAGTGTTCTTTGCAAAATTAACATTTATTGGTCTTTTAGGGGGCAAACTTGCATTACTATGCCACTGTCCTTGAAAATGCTCTCAAAACAACAATGTTGCTCATCGCAACAATTTGCGGGACAGTTTGTCGTCCAGCAAATAGTTATTGCGACAGGCCTAGCTAGGGGTAGAAGGAAACCACAACATAATTGAAATCACCATTGACACATGGTTGTGGCAGCAGTATACTGTGGGGTTTATTTTTCTTTGTCTTGGACAGGGAAACTGGTCAGAATGATGGAAAACTGAATGCAGCTAAATATAGGAACCGTGCGAGAAAACCACTAAGAGGCAGGAAGGAAGGGAAGGCTAAACTTTCAGCAGGTCAATGAGCCTAAGCATGCAGCCAAAACCTACAGTGGAGCACTTCCATTAAAGTGTGTTCATGTGTCAAAGTCCAAAACACAACAGCTGTATTGCCAGAAACCATAAAATTGTGCAAATTGAAATAGCAAAAAATTTTAAATTAAAAAAATTAAAAGTTTTCGCCCTGAGATTAAGTCTTCTTTTTTTCTACCGAAATAGACGTGCTTCACTAAACTGCAATGGACACTTTTTCCGCATCACACAAGTCACGTGACCAACAGGAGAACGTCATTACAGGCGAAAACGACAAAAAAGACGACATCAGGAAGTAGTACGAGGTTGACGTTTGTTTTTGTCTTTTTTTCCGGAAATAGTTAATGAAAATTTGTGTGCCTTTTGAATGTGTTGAATTCATAGCTCGTCCGTTAGATTGCTGACTACAATTTCCCCAAAAGGCCGCATACGTATAGCAGCTCCCGAATATAACGGGCATCTCGCGCCAACACCTGCCGACGTCTCCTCGTGACTGATAGATGATGAACCCTATAGCGTCATGGCTTAAATGATGAATATATCTCATGTAGATGTTTACATCTGTCGCTGCCGTGATTTTTTTTAATGACTTCTCGCGCGAACTAGCGCATTCGCGTGTGATTTCCATTTTATTTAATATAAACACCGCCATCGCGAATCTGTGTTTTTTCGACATTTTTTAGCGGAATACGGATAAAGGTTCGTACACATTTGTATTCAGATGACTCTTCGTTTAAGCTGGGTGAACTTGAGCCGTTTTACATTTTACAATTCCCAAACAAAAAATACATTTAAATTTGTAGTTGCAACATGACATAACGTAGGTACAACATCCATTTCCTCCCCTTCCTTAATTTCCCTCAACTAGTTGTATATGTTCCCCCCGCCAAAAAATAAAAAAAATAAAAATACCTTTAGAGTATTGATTCACAGACCCACGTCTCCGCCCAAAAGCTTCAGGCCCTACTTTGGCTTCCTCCTCAATCCACATACAAGATGCATATGCAGATTGCACATGAGCCCTTGTGAAAATAAAGGCACTTGTGGTGAGGGGGTCTGAAAAGTCTCCTGAAGTGGCAGAGTCTGCGGCCTAATTAACATGCCATAGGTGTTAATTGGCAGCTGGCAGCAGTCAAAGCCTGCAGCAGGTGAACACCAGTGCTTGTTGAACTTGGATGCACTGAATAGCAGGAGGAGTCACTGGAGGTTTATGTGTCATCCATTTGCAAATCAATGCCCGCGGCTGGAGGTTAATTTGGATGTGGAGAAGTCTGACATCATGGCGCACCTCTTTTTTTTTTTTAAGGGGCTAAAGCGCCGTTTTTTCCCCCCTGAAGGATTCAATTAAAGATTTCACCCAGAAAACTTAAGTGTCTGTGGCGTGAATCTTAAAAGAGGCGGCGAAAATGAAAAGAAAATGACTCGCGTTTTGAGTTCGATGCCTTCTACCTGGAAAGCCGCAAAGGGTTCAAAAGCTTCTCGTGCTGAATACTTTTTGTGCAGGGATTTTGGGGGGGGGGGGGGTTGCAACTTCATATGCAAAGGGAATCCGGATTTTAAAGAATGATATTACTGATTTCTTTTCTTGAGCTTGAGGTTACCCTCCAGGAACAGAATAGCAGTTATTTGACTATTAAATGAAAATATAAGGCGAAAGGGGAACGGATGGGGGATAGAGGGGTCCTTTCAACCCATAGACCCGGCACTGTAAGGGCCCCGAGTTCAGCAGAGTCCCAGATCTGAACCAACGAGAAAACCCGAACATCTGCCCGAGACGTACCATTTAAATGTTTGGTGTTTCTTATTCGTTGCTCTCATTTCCCCCCGGGTTTATTTTTGCGCCTTTTTCTCAGTCGTTTACGCGCACGTGGACGGCGTGAAATAAATGAAGGACACGTGTTTGCTGTTTGCCGTCTGTTTGCTTCATTCCCAGTTTGAAACAGACTTAAACTCGGGGGCGACAAAAGTTCCCTCTGTGTATGCAGGATGCAGAAAAGGATCCCGCGACACTGAAATCGCTCGTTTAAGATGGAAGCTTCAAATTTTCTACAATTTACACTTTTGGAGTTGAGTCCTTGATTACAACAGGCATAGGAAAAAAAATAAAAAAAATAAAAAAAATATGTATATATAATAGCTAATAAATGGATAAATTATTATTAATAATAGTAGTAATAATACTTTATGTTTTTATGTATTTTTTAATAGATACATTTTATTTGTGATTGTCTTTAATACTCATAAATAAATAAATGACACCTGTCAAACGCCATGCAGAAAGTACCTATAGATAAATCAATTTCTGCGTTTCTGAACTTATTATTATTATTCAGTTTGTTACGCAAGGCTTTGATCTGGAGTAAAAGTAAAAAATATGTGGCACGAAGTGGGCTGGGTCTCGGTGGAGAGGGGAGCTGCTTCCCTCGCTGTGGGGCAAAAACACTCTCGTTTCTTTAATCAATTAGAAAAACCTCCCAGCTCGATCCGGCCCCAGGTTCGGTTTTCATTCAGAGCGTGGTTAAAAAAAAAAAAAAAAAAACTCAAAACATTCATTTTAAACAGACGTTTCATCAACTTCAGTGTTAGGCATCAATATTTCACCAGTGACGGGGAAAGCCAGTTATGTTTGCTTTTCAAGAAACGGGGCTAACTGGGGACAAGACATAAAGGAATGGACCCGTTTCCTTCGCTTCAAGCGCCAACTTTTACTTGATTACATCAATGACTACTTTTGCGCCGCAAGCTCTGGTTCCACTGCTACTTCTTCTTCTTCTTCTTCTTCTTTTTTTTGTTTCCTTTTTTTGTAGAATTATGAACAATCAGAGCCTGATGAGACAGCAGGAAACAGCAGCTCCAGGAGCTTACACCTTTGACAAACTATAAACAGCTGGGAGTTATTAATAAATAATACAAACTGGTTGGTTTTAAAGGTTTTAAACACACCGAGAACTGCGTGGAGGGATCAATTAAAATTATATATATATATACTGGCATTCGTTTGTGATAAATATAATTTAAATCCTTTTAAAATCAGTTATTGAAATTTAACATTTTAGTTTTAAAAATAGCAGACTGAGTGAAAACTCCTGAGACTCTTAAAGAAAAAAAAAAGTGGAATGTAAATACAGGGGGAGGGTGTGGGGGTGAATTAAGATTATTTTGGCCAAGAGGGCTTTCCGTCAAGACAATAAGTCGGACAGATAATCAACGTTAGTCTGTCCGTCTGTTTACATAAAACCAACGAAGAAGAAAACAGCGGCATACTAATGATTAAGTAACTAAATTAATAGCAAAAACTGAATTAATAAATGAAAAAATCGGGATAGTTTGACGGACAAGAACGACTTTTGATTTCTATATTTCAATATAGCTATATTATTTCAATAATAAATAAATAACAGCAGCAGCAATAATAATGTAAATTACTATATAATATTTAAAATAGTGATAGTTATTCTTACTACTTCATTATTATATTATTATTATTATTTATTTATTTTATTTATAAGACTTAAGTTAAAAATAAGCTTATTTAATGACAAAAACTCCGGCAGCTTATCTGTGAGTTATTTATATATATATATATATATATATATATAATTTTTTTTTCCCCACACACACACACACACACACACACACACACATACACACACACACACACACACACACACACACACACACACACACACACACACTATATATATAAAACCTAATTTCTTTACCTTTTGTGTTGATGAATTTTGTCCCTCAGATATTTCAAGCTCAACAGTAAAACCATTAGGGTGTAATTAGTTGTCAGGGCTAATTCCATGAACAGGTTTCCCTCCAATATGAGCTGCAGGGACTCTTTTCATCAGACCAGTTTGCAGAGGTTGAACAGTCAAGGCTCATTTGAGCTTTTGTAGTTCAAAGGAAAACAGGTGGATTAAGTGTTTTTCTTTATTTTTAAAATAAAAATAATGACAAATATAAAACTTGCTGAGAATTTGTTTAAACTTCAATAAGTTCAGCCGGAGTCTTAAAATCTTAACATGATTGATCAATTCAACATATTATTTCAATGTTGTTCGAGCTTTCTACTTTGCAAATGTGATGTTTTCAAAACGGCAGTTTCCATGTTCTGGTGGTAACAATCTCAGTCATATGTGTTTGTTGAAATTCCATTCAATTAAAAAAATACTTTATTTATCCCAAGGGGGAAATGAAATGTTGTCATAACTCACATCATCCAAGCATCTTAAAAGAGTTGTCATTGGATCTGTGGGCAGGAAGAATCTCCAGTAGGAGTCGGTCTTGCATTGAACCTGAAAATGCCTCTGACTGAAGACTGCTGCTGGATGACAGACTCATGGCTACCATGCCAACAGCTCAATTTATGAGCAGCAGATGGTAACATGTCCTTGATGACACCATCAGTTTTTGTCAAGCACTGCTAATCCACCTCATTTGCTTTTGCCTCTCATCTTTAAATCTCTCTTTGGCCATATGGTTTCGTTAAATATGTCATGCTAGGAGTAAATATATTCACTTTGTAAACAATGTTTAAGAAATTTTCTCTCCTGGAGCCACACTTTATATTTGTAAGCAGCTTGAAATAGTTCAGCAAAAGTGCTAATGCTAACTTAGAACTTGCTAGCAAAGCTAGTTATCGGTGTAGGGGACATCTCATCTAATGGTTGCCAGGGAGATGGGACACATACCACCTTGTTTGAAGAGATTTAAAACTTCACCTTTTCACCTATGTTTTACCATACCTAGCTCAATCGTGGTGCTCATGCTAACGTCGTCGTCGTTGTCATTGAATAGCACATCCTCCACATCAGTTTTCAACTCAATTATTTATTTTGGGAAATGAACCAGATTAGCAAAATTATCCTAATATTAATGAATTAAACTGAATAAAAATGGCTTTTTAGCAATAACACGTTTGTGACTTCTACACGGAAGTACGGATAAAGTCTGCGTGAGTTAAATTGTTGCACCGACTTTATTGGCGAAAGTTTGTATCAGTGTTTAGTCTTAACTAATTTCTTTCCTTTTTGTTCCAGCACCGACTATGCGCACTTGTTATTTGAAACTTTAATATCCCGGAAAATAAAAGGCTTTTGAACACGTCGTGCTTTTTTTTTATTATAGTTTAGAGATCCGCTGTCAAATAAAAAAGAGAAAAAAATATAGTTTTTAGGACAAATGTCAAAAGGTGTTTGTTGACACACGACAGTGCTCGTTTCTCGGTGATTTGTCGGGGCCACGTTTCCAGTTCCTGAACACATAAAAGAGCAGAAACCATCACTTGACTTTCCTTTTTTCTTTCAATCGGAAAAACGACTATGTGGAGGTGGAGGTTAAAACAACTCGTAAAGGGAGCGTTTTGGTAGTGGGGACAGCCGCAGCAGCTCCTCTTTGCGCGCAAGGGGTGATGCTGTAGGATGAAGGCTTTTGACAAATACGAAGGGAAATTCCAGTTTTCCCCTGACGGGTGCCCGCTAACAGAAGCGATCTACTTCACTTAAAAAGAAGAAGAAGAAAAAAAGAAACATTCCCATGATGTGTATCGGTGAAATGATCCGGTTTGCGCAGATGACCCCCCCGGGCAATCTGATAACGTTTGTGCCGCTGCCCGCGCGCAGCCCAGATAAGGTGCGTTTGGGAAATGTTTGTTTCTGTGTTTTAGTCAGAGTAAATGACAGCGAATACGCTTATCGTGGAAGACCACAATGAATGGCCATTAGGAGTACAAAGCGCTCCAAATGGTGCGCGTTCAGGGGAATATTTTAGTGTCATATCCAAATTGCAGCAGGAGTAAACCAATTTTCTCCGCGCAGGAATAAACACAGGCCCCCCGAGTTGAACCGCAGAGATCAAGCTCAAGGAGGATCACACAGAGTGTTTCCCAAACTGCGTCGCAGACTTCGGCGGCAATTAGGAGCATTTTGCTGTGAATGGTGAAGGAAATAGTTTCCCTCGCTGCTAAATGTCACCAGGAGCGCGCCCGGGGCGTCAAGTGACCGCTTTGTTTTTGTTTTGTTTGTTAAAATCCCATTTAGCTTCCAGAATTGGGGGAATGGGGAGGGTTTATCATAGGATGTGCCGGCATTTCTTCAAACCGTGCAGTGTTATTTTAATTCAATTAACCAATAACCTGTCGTTGAAGAGAAGAGAAAAGGAAAAAAAAAGTTTTGTTTTTTCATGTACCTTACATGTGACCATACCATAACTCATTACACGTTCATTTAAACTACATAAACTACAAGAGACACATGGATTTATTTATTTATTTATTTTCACATACAAAGGACATATTCATGTATGAGATAGGAGACAGAAGAATATCCACTTATATTTTCATTTAATATTTATTCAATTATTACATTTGTATTAATTTAGATGTTATTTCTTAATGTAATGTTGGTAATCTACTTACTCTTACTTTATCAATTTATAATAATACTTCTTTTTTTTATCTATAACTTTTTTTGCGTTTCATTTTACTTTGACATTTTTCAAAAGTTATCAACCGATAGAAACTTGGCACACTTTCTCCTTTCAGTCTTTCTGTTTGGACAGCTCTGACCTGAAAACAAGTAAAAATCAGTGAGGACCCGACCCTGGAAACCTAATGATGACGTTCTTCCTTCAGAAATAATTTGAATTTACAACAGTTTCCTCCACTTTGGCGAGCTAACGCAGCAGGGAGCCTACAGGCGTTTCGGTGCGTTTGCGCCCGGCGGCATCAGTGCAGGAATTCCCTCAGGTCAGAAAGGAAAGCTGTGTTTTGAGGACCTTCTTAGCAGCCTTCGCTTCACTGCCCTTTGACCCCTGCCAGCCCTCCTTAGTGAAAGAGCATAATCCACCTAACATGGATTTAAACAAACAGTGTAATCCATAACACTCTGCCGTGGCACACTGTCTCCTTCGGACATGCTGGTGCTGTGGTCATCGTTCTTTGAAAGCACCGTGTTTACTCAGATGATCTGAACGCAGCTTTTTGTGCCCATGTTATGCAGCTTTTCTAAGTGGAGTGCAGTAACAAAAAGAAGAAAAAGAAAAAAAGAAAAGGACAGCTTTCCCAGCTCCCTGGTTCTGTTCTTCTTGCGTCTGTACAGCTGTGTTTGTGGCCCTCGCACCTCTGCCCTCGACCGCCTCCCCGCAGCTTTAAGCCTCCGTCTCCCTCCCCACCTCCTTTCCTTCAAAAAAAAAAGAAAAGAAAAAAGTTCATCAATATTTTGTCTGACCTTTGACTTGACCCACACAATTAAACAATGGGATTTCGGGTACACTAAATGGCCTGGCTTTACTACAGAGGGCAGACTAATGAGAGCACGTCGCCTTTAGTTTCTGGCTCAGTCCAGAGGGCAGTGGAGCGGAAAAACAACCTGACGTTCCGTTAAGTTCGCCGCACGCAAACGTTTGAGAGCTGAAGGCAGGACCTTTCCAGTGTCATTTACCTTCCCTCTGATAAGCCGGACTCTCCACCTTCGTTCTTTCCACTTCATTAATCACCGCTCTGCGCTTTCGCTTTTCTCCAAAAAAGACGTCTTGGTGAACGAGAGCTGTAATTCCTCCCCCTGTTCTGCTTAGTTTAAGAATGTGTGTGTGTGTTAGAAAGAGAGAGAGGGGAACAGGGCTGCTGTTTGTAAGTTGTGTTTTAGTGGACGGCCCCTCAGTTTGATTTCTTTCAGGCTCTCAGAGAAATAAGAACTGACACATTTTTCATTAAGAAGGGCCAAGCTGGGCTTTCATATAAGACAAATGAGCAGTAAAATAAAATTATTCTGCAACTCCTGCTGCTTGTCCAACCATCACACATCGTCACCTTACTGCCCTAGAAATCATTTTTTCTTTTTTCTTCATTTTTAGGGCCAAAATTCATGTTTTCTTTTTTTTTTTAAACCAAAATCAATTTTGGCAGAAAACAAAAACTTAATTCATTAGTTTAGAGATAGGGTCTAGAGTTCATCCATTTCTATCTTTTACTGCACTGTAAAAAAAATTCTGTTGTTTTTACAAAAAAAATCTGGCAGCTGTGGTTGCCAGAATAATTCTGTAGAAAACACAGTGAACATGTAAACTGTTTTACTGACCAAACAGTAATTATAACAGTGTTAAATTGTGAAATAAACAGATTATCCCATAGTTTTGCACAAATTTTAACTGTGATTTGAAAAGGTTTATTTTGGTAATAAAACAGTTTTATCAAGTAATTTTAACCAACTTTTTCTGATGAATTATCATAATAATGCTGTTATTTTACACTTTTTTTCCAGTAAGATTTACTCAGTTTTTGTTTGTTGTACAAAAAAAACTTCATTTAGTCCTACTGATAAATTACCTTTAAATAACGGATTAGAACTGTTAAAATGTCAATTTAAAACATTTTATTAATACTTTCTGAAAAACTGAAATTTGCTTTAATTTTTTACTTTTTACTAAGAATTATATCTTTAAATATCTATAAGCATGAAATTTCAACAAACATTTCTCACTTAAAGGAAACTTTAAAACACAAGGAAGCCCAATATAAATTGTATCTATGATAACCTTAAAAAAATAAACATACACTTGCATGCCTTTGAAATATTTATTTTCAATGAAGTTCTCATTTGTCTTTTCTGAACATCATGAAGCACATGCACCTGCTGAATACATATAAATTTCTTCAACGTTTTTAACTTTATCAGAAACAGTATGAGAGCCAACTTTCACCCCCTTTTTTTTTTGGGGGGGGGGGGGCTTGAAGATTATAACATACAATAAATTTCTATTTCCAGTATACATTTTAATAATAATGTTTGTTTGCTTCAAAAGTTTTCCTTTTTTAGAAGCAATTCTATTTTCAAATATCTATAAATAAATCAAATTTCAACAAAGATTTACCAGTTAAATGCAAATTAAAAACACAAGGAAGCCCAATATAAACTGTATCTAATGATAATTCAATATATTTTTTTAGAAACAAATAAACATTTTAATTGAAAACATATTTTCAATGAAATTCTCATTTGCCCTTTCTGACATGGAACAAAATTCAGCCACTGAACAAATATAAATATGTCTTTTCTACTTTCTTAACTTCAGAAGACACTGTGTGAGATGCAACATACATTTAGAAATCTATTCAGCTCTGTTAAGATTAAACACTGTCTTGATAACTCACTGACTTTAGTCCTTTCTCAAACATCACGCCACTCATGATCCGCAAGTTCCTGGATCAAGGTGAGGACACGGGGGTTCACACGCAGTCTGGGTTTACGGGTTTCTTCCACCTTACTGCCCTTGTCTGGGTTGATTGAGAAGAAACACCTTAAGATAAAGAGGACAAACAGAAAACTACATCAAAATGTGCTTCACAAAGACATAAACTTTTATTCAAGATATAAAAGTTGTCAAAAGTCAAATTTAACTGCCTACAATTAAAAAAACAAACAAAAAAACAAGAACTCATACCTCTGCAGAAACTCCAGTGTAGACGCCAGCCCCGATGGATAATGTATGTTAAAACAATAATAGCTCCCAAACATCATGCAGAGGGCAGAAATAAAACAGGAGATGTTGTTGTTTCCAATCTGTTGATCCACACTCAGCATGAATCGTTTGGCATGGAAGCAGGATTGACCTAAGGAGAAAGAACCAATACATTTAGACTCCTGATAGAACAAAACAATAACATTTATAAGAAAAATAACAAAATAAGTAAAAATAACAAAAAATAATATTAGTATAGTAAAAGCTTAAGAAAATAATTGGAATAAAAAAAATTATTAAAGAAAATGTCAGATGGACAAAAGTGCAAAGAAAGGGGACAAGACAACAAAAAAGACAACAGGTCAAAGAAACTGGAAAAACAAAAATGAACTCACCACACACAATGATAGTGGGAATCAAGGAGACATTCTCCATCTGTACTTCTTCAGCTAGGCATGTGTCCTCCACACAGAAGAACACTGCTTCTTCATTTTCATTGAAGTAGCAGAGAAGTAAGATCATCAACTCTTTAACACTCTAATGCCTGTATCAGTTCTTCTGAGAACTTTTCCCATGGTATCTCAAAGGTGTCCACCCAGTTTGCTGCAGATGTCTGGTTGCTGCTGGAGGAGTTTGATGACACACTTAGCGGGGACAAAGACTGCTGTGATGGAGGAGTATCTCGTGATGCATTACTTGAGGACCTGCTGGTTTCAGGGGTCCTGCCTTCAAAAACACAAAACAAAAATAAGTTATCAGAACTGAATATGAATATCAGTGTTTAATGGTTGATTTTCTAGAATTTTACTTACATCTGAATTTCCAAGCAGCAAGTGCCTTTCTGGCTTGAATTGGTCTTAATGCTGACAGCAAGTCTTTCTCAACAATGAACTGGAAGTCATCATACGTTTCTACTCCAATTGACTGTAAAGTCTCCTCGAGAATGTCTTTTGAAGCCTCTGCAAGATCGGGCAACACTTCATTGATAGCACTACGTAAAAATGTTTGCTCAGCCATTTCTGGAATAAAATCAGACAAAATAATGGTAAAAACACAAGATCACCGTAATATAACATGTATTCAACTATGTACAAATTAAAGAGAGTCATACTTAGTGTCAAACAAAATATCGTGCCTGATTCACACTTTTTATTCATGTACATCCTTAAATTTTTAGTCAAACTTCTCTCCCGGTATCTTGTCACCAATAATTACTGGCAACAATTGCAGCAAGTTCCAGTTTTGAACAGCTTGACCTGAAAGCCTGATTGCCTCAGAGTTGACAGGGCATGGCTTTGTGAGAGCATCTGATCCTTTGTACTTGAATTGCTTGATTCTACGGTTGAACTGGGAATATGTAAACCATTTCTTTGTTTTAACGAAATATTTCAAGTATAGTGCAAGATCACAGGACACGACACCCTCAAATAAGTCATGGCCTAAGCAAGGTGGAAGACCAGGTTGGCAAACATGAAAAGACTTTAGTGAGTTGAAGTCAGAGTTTACCTTGACACCTTTGATGTCTTGAATGCTTCCAGTCTCTCGATGATGGACTGCCAAATTGTAAGCTTCAGGGGTTCGCTGTGGACCACAAGCATTTGGATCATTAAGAAAGTCTTTTCTTGTGATTTCACAGTACTTACAAAAGTACTGAGAAGTACTAAAGTTTTCAGTAAACCCACCAATGCTGTGTTATGTTATGTTTATCTTATGTTTACGGGACATATGAGCTGTGAATGATGATTTGACGCTGAAAACTTTTTTGCAGGCTTTTACTGGACATGCTACCGTCCGCCCCTCCATTATATGCTCTTTTAAATGAGCAACGACTTCTTTCACAGTTTGGCTTTGGTGCCCACATAATGAAATGGTGCATTTCAATTTAGCAGCAATGACTTTGGCTAATTCGGGTTGTGAAGCCACGTTGTGAACTCGGTAAAAATGAGTTTTAAACGCTGCATATGTACAAAATGTCCGCTTACATTCTGTGCCGAGGCATTTGAATACACAACTGGGCTCGTTTCTGTGCACTCTACAATGCAACACATAGCCCCTCAATGATTCTAGTGTTTTACAGCAAAATGTACATATAATCATGTTTAAACAATTTCAACCTACCCAACAAGTTACACGTGTTGCAGGTGTAGCAAAAAATGATTCTACTGCATATTGTTCCAAGAAGCAATATGACGCCTTAAAAACAAAATGTACTCTCCCCAGAAACACAAATTACCGTTACGTTTGAAGAAAACAAAGCTTAACTTACATTTGCTGAAAGCTGACGAGGTCCAAACAGCGCTCTTTTCTTTGTCAAGGTTTGAGCACAATTCAGCTTCTTCTAAGATGAGAACCGTTGTACAAACTTGTTCAAAACAGCTTTCAGGCGCCAGGTAAGCGAACCAATCAGAGAGCAGAACAGACCGGAAGTTGAGCACAAAGCGGTGTTCTCTGTCTTTCTCGCAGTAGCCGAACTTTGAGCTTATAATGGCAACGTTGAAGGTAAAAAATCCAGTGTTAGCAAAAATAATAAATAAAAATAAAATACATGTACCAATAAGCAAGTACATGACTTCCTTGTTGATTCAGATGTTTCCTCCACGTTAGACGTGAAATATGAAGAAATGATCCAATCAAAATTGACAGAGAATAAGTAAATGAATTAAAGAGGAAATGACAATCTAAAGAAGTGGGAAAATACAAGTGAATATAAATAGATAACTAGTGAACAAAATTGGAAGTAAACAATGTGGAATCATAATTACTTAATTCCACATTAATTTCCAAATCTATTAATTTATTCATTTATTTCATTGTCCATCCATCCGTCCATCTTCTACTTATCTGGAGTTGGGTCTCAGGGGCAACAGCTTAAACAGGGAAGCCCAAACTTACTTCTCCCTAGCAAAAAAATGGTAAGCTAGCTTCCAATTCATTTGGATTTAATCATCACAGAATGTAAATGTTAGTTTTACACTGCTGAAATGTTGTGAAGGATCCAACTTTTTTCATTAACAATACAAAATTTGTGTTTTCTACAACTAAATACAATATTATTTACAATTTCACATTTTAAAATTTACAATATTTTTCTGTTCTACGTTATACAACATTATACTGGTAAATGAACAAAATATAATTGTGTTTTTCTTTACAAAATTTTTCTGTCATGATTTCACAGATTTTTACTGTTGATTTTACGGACTTTTTTTACAGTGTGTTCAAACTTTCTATCACCCTCTATCACCCTCGACATGCTTCCATGTTAGTTAATACGACAGACATTTAGATTTGGGGTATTGCCTTATTTGTATCATCTATGTTTGGAAATGTGTGTGCCATACATCTAATATAATGAATATTACATCAAGAAAATTAGTAAAAATAGATGATAACATCCAAACATCTATTTAAATAACTTTTCTCTTTTTTTTTTTTAGATCCCGGCATCTCGTACAAAGACCGCTGCAGGTCTTTCTGCATTAAGTTTCTATGTTTTCCCCACATTTGTTCTCTCTGGGTACTCTGGTTTCCTCCCACTGTCCAAAAAAATCATGACTTGGTTGAAATGTTTCTAAATTGTCCTTAGAAGTGTGTGAGTGTGTGTGTTGGACTCTGTCTCTTGCCCATTGACCACTAGAGAAAGGCACCATCCCCCTGTTGTGTCCAGTAGATAGAGACAGAAAATATGGAGGAATTATGTTGTGCCCTCAAGACATTGGGTGTTAATGATGTTTAAGCATAGAAAAAATGGGAAGTGGTCGGACAGAATGCTACTTTTATTGAAAGACCACTGATATGTTACTCATAAATGTGTAAGCTAAACCTCTTTGACATGTCTTCCTCTCTTGGAGGCCCTCTGCTGGCGCGTGAGCTCTCAGCAGCTGCTTGGTTTGCTATTGCTTTAGGCCAGCTATAAATGTTTATTACCCTCTGTTTGCATTTGTTAAACCGAAACAGTAAATCTTTGTGTTGTGTAACTTCAATCCAACTTTTTTTTTTTTTAATCCCTTGCATTTCATTTCTTCAGGTATAAAAACACTCTCGCATGAAATTCCTTTCCCAATTAAACATCGAACACTAAGTCCGCGTATCCAACAATAACATCGGCTTTGAAAAATCTCACATGGCTCTGAACTGGGATTAAAAGTGAAGCAAGAATTTACACTGCATTCTGAATTAACTCGTGGATGGAATCGCCAGGCTGCCCTTTTTTTAGGGCATTTTTGCCCCATATGATTTGTTACTTGTTTAAAACCTCTGAGTTTTAAATCTACAAGCTTTAAATTTGTGTATAAATCACCAGTTCGTAACAAACGCCGCCTCAAAGCACTTTAGAAGACATAGCTCTGGAAATAACTTGTTTCCGGTTTAACTATACGTTTCCTACTTCACTGAACGTTTCAAGTTTCTGCAGCCAACTTTTCAAAGCTTACTATTCGATAATGATTACCTTTATAAAATGCAGAATTATTCATGGTCAAATTAATAATCTTTAAACTTGGAAATAATAGAAAGAAAACGCGTCTTAAGCCATATTTCAACATAGTGCATTGGACTGAAACATTCACCAATACATTTCAAGTATAGTTTGCCTTTAATCAACATGATCATGCACATCCATATTTCATAAACCAAAGAGGGCTTGCACAAAACCTGAAAACTTGTACTCAAACAATAAATAGAAATGGGACCAATAACACATCCTTGAGGGACTCCGCAGAACAGATGAATATTGGGTAAAAGAGGCATTGAAAAAAATCCTTCAAAAAGGAACTCTTCTTTCATTTTTTTATGCATATTTAGGATCATTCATCACTAATGTAAGAGAAGAATAGTACTGTGTAGACAAAGTTAGTTTATTCTTTGCATCTGATAGCAAAACGTTTAAATCTCCATTCTTCATTACCTCACCTTTCAAAAATAATAGCATAAGTCTTTTTTTTTGGGGGGGGGGGGCAAAAATAAATTACATTGGTCAATGTTTTAAGAAGGTGACATTATGGGAGTGGTTCTAAGTTTTAGTCATAAATTGATGTATTGTACTTTTTAAGGGTAGACTGTTGAGGTAAAAACTTTCCAATATTCTACAACTTTACCATCATAATAAATATCAGAGCTTAAATAAATATATGTAAATTTTTCCCCATTCGAGCTCACTGTTAAGGTCCTTTAAAAATAACCAGAGGTTGCATGTGATTTCCACCTAAATGACTTACTAACGTATCATCTGCATATTTATTTATCCTGCCGGTCCTGAATCCATCATTGCCGTAATTCTAATGCCGTGGCAACCTGTGTCACCAAATTTTCCGAATGAGGCTAATATTGTTATTCCCAGAATACCCCTCCCCCTCCCATTAGATAAACATGCATGCACACGCAGTACGGCCGCATGGTGCACATGCGCGCGGCGTCTCCTTCCCCATCAGTCGGATCAGTCTTTCGAGGAACCTCCTCTCTCTCTCGGAGAGTCAGACTCGATATCTTTCGCTCTAATAATCTTCCACAAACGCAGCGTGTGGCTTTGGCGTCCCTGGATGCTCCCCGCACGAGATGCCTCTCACACAGGCAAATAAACACTCTACACACACACACACACACACATACATGTAGATGCATTCTTTACTCCCTCCTCTCAGCTTACCGATGAGTTATAGTTTCTGCAATTATAACCCAGAAAGAAAAAAAAAAGAGAGAGAAAGAGATCCATATGCTTCCTAATTGGCTTGGAGATCCTTTGCTTTATTCACCCCAGGATAAAAGGCCGGAAATATCAGTTGAAGTGTTAGCTGAGGGGGGAAGGACCGCATGAGAAACGGCGGCGACAAAAGACGGAGAAGAATGGCCGCTGGAGAGGAGGAACAGCTATCTCGAAAAGGTAGAACGAGGAGCGTTGTGACACAGGCGTGGTGCGTGTTTGAAATGAAAATAGACAAAGCACATTATGGGTATTATGTGATTTTGCACTAATGGGATGTTAAGAGGAGCTGGCTGTCTTGGCAAAGAAAAGAAAGAGAGGAGGGGCTAGAAGGGGAAGGGAGAGGGGGTTAGGCCGAGTCTAGCATCCAGAAACCTTCAAGTGGTTTCACCCTCATCGCTCCCAACGGTCAGAGCGTTAAATCAGCTGCGATCAACCTCTTGATTGGGAATATGCGTTAAACTTACCGTTTTTGTGCTGCTCTGTGAAATACGTGAAGGTGTTCAGGGTGTGCAATTTGTTGCTGGTGTGGCGCTCACTGGCATTTAGCCTAAACGCCGAGCTCATTAGCGCTGAATCAGTTCCAGGAGAGTAACACCCAGACCTCAGCTCACACACCACACAGCTCCGGCTGTGGCTGTCTGCCTTCGCCTCTGTGCCAACGCGCTAGCTCTACCGGAATGTGATTGATATATGTATTTAGTGTTTGGAAAGCTGTGCAACGAGCAGACTGCTTGCAAAGACTCAAGAGAATCGATCTGCCTTTAATGCTTGCATCAAACTGACTAAACAAAAGTAGGGGGTAGTTCCATGCAGGATCTGTGGTCCTTTCTGGTCGAGTCAAGAGGGCCAGTGGTTGCTCAGTTCAAACAAACATGCCGTAAAATGTTCTATTATTTCAGAAAAAAATAATAGAAAAGTCAGCTGAAAAAGCTCTACCGTTGAGATGCTGTAGTGGGTTTACATGTTGTGCTGCTGCTGCACTGTGACAGGAAGTTCCTCTGTTTCTCCTTATGCTAAGCTAATAATGCGCTGAGCCAAGCTGCTACGCAGTCAAGCAAGGAAACTTGCATTTATTCTCAAATGCTACTTGCACATTGCAAATCTGGGCCTGCAATAGGTATGGGCCAATACCAAACTATGACTATATGATAACCTTAAGTAAAAATGCCGCGGTTTTGATCTAAAATGTGTTATTTAGCATTTTCTTCAGCATGTTTTGACGTGAATATATACACAATTTGCTTTTTAAATGTTTGCTGAATTATGGGCTGATCTTCACCCTTTGACATGACCTGCTGATACCAGAGTTCTAGAAGAAAAATTGAGACAAACGTGAATTTACCTGGCATTTTAAATTAACTTATCACCATAATTTCTATAGTCATTGTCAAATGTAATGATCTTTGAAAGCTGTTGTTTAAACCGTAAGTGAGATGCTAAAATTTGATTCCCCTCTAGCGTGCACGTTCATACTTTAGACTTTTGGCACATAACATGATTTAGTTATATCATGATTAAACTATATGAGAGCAGATGTAATCTATAATGGTCTAGTTTACATTTAATAGAATAACTGTGTTTCCACAGTAGCTAGCATGAATCAGCTACGCAACAACAATCATCTTTTTATTGATGTAATGTATCCCATTGGAAGTTTTTACTCCATTTTGGATTCCAAGACAGTATTTGACGTAAAGCATATTGTATATGTATACATATATAACTCATATGCACACAGAACCGACAGACATCACAAGTAGGAATGCAATTTTACGAAATACGAGTTAAGCTAAAGAGGTTCCCAGGTAAAGACACAAAGGCACTCGGTACTTTCGCCTTTCACTTAAAATTTATGAAATGCGCAACATAACAACTCCAAAACAGCCATGCAGACAAGTTATGACCAGCACAATATGCCACAGTAATATTTGTATCACCAATGCTACACTCTAATTGTCGCTCGTTCTTTTCGAGACAACATTAACTTTGCCTTCACTTTGGCAAATAGTGAAGTTTTCTCCTCTGCCTGCCACTGCCTGTAAGCATGTTTTACACGTAGGACAACGTTTTTCCTCCAAGTTGCCAATAGTCTCCTTACGCTAGCCAAAGTTTCTTATATATCGGACTTAAATTGAGCTAGCTTTGTAGCGGTGTGCGCAGTGCGTGGAGAGACGTGTGACTTGAGCTCCACTTTATCTCTGATCAGACATATAAAAACAAGAATATGATAGAAAATGTTCTTGGTGACTTTTTCATATCGCGGCTTATCTTGAAAACGGTAACCAGCCCACGCCTAGTCTCTGTAAACATAGGGAACTTTCTGTTTTGCATTTTTTATATACCTGGATAAGTGTGGATAAATGAAAGAAGGATCTATATGTTTACACCCATCCATCCACAAATGTAAATTCATACTAAATGTTTTGGGGACTCTTGAAATCCGAGTCTACAGAAGGATTTAACTTTGACAATAAA
Source organism: Poecilia reticulata (assembly GCF_904066995.2). Lineage (NCBI taxonomy): Eukaryota > Metazoa > Chordata > Actinopteri > Cyprinodontiformes > Poeciliidae > Poecilia > Poecilia reticulata. The sequence goes on from NC_088841.1 coordinate 7,425,532, forward strand.
AATGAGACGAAACCTAATGGCAGGTTAACGATTCAATGTAGAAATGTAGCAGAATGAAGGTCAAAATAATCTAATGTAAATGAAAACACATGCAGCTGGACCTGAGGAAGGAGAGATGATTGAGAACTGCAATTGAAAGAGGAAGTAAAAAAGGTCAAAAAGTGATCTTTATTTTCTTAAGAATCTTTAGCCCTGCTATTAGCCAGTGGTCGTTTCTTAACCTTTTTAGTCCTGAATCAAGGGCCTGCTGAATTGAGTCAGTCCCCCTCCCCTCCCAAATGGAATTAGACTAAAATTACAGCATGAGGTCATGGCTCCCTGGCAATGAGCTCAACTACTCCAAGGGGAAAAAAAGGAGGTTAATTAAAGAAAAAAAATTTGAAAACCTTTGAAGATCCATGGTTTTGGTACAGAAATAATCATAAGAAATAAAGCATATTATATTTACTGAAGTATGTCAGAGCAACGTTGGAGCCAGAAACCTCAAAGTGGGAGGACTACAGCGAGAGTTTTATGGAAGCGGCCCGTTTCAGCATCTTTGTGATATTCCCAAGGAACTAAACTTAGCAGGGCTGTAAAACACACATTAGTGCTCACTCGCAACAGAAACATGCTCCTCGAGGGGGAAAGTTTGTGAGATAGGTGGTCCCAGTTATGGGATCAGTTTCTTTGCTTTCACAATGGCAGCCTGCAGCCTTCTAATTACCTGATCATGCACAAATGATTGCAGTCGTACAGAAATTGCACGTTTGATGGACAGTGGCGAACTGGGCAGAGGAGGGAAAAAAAAAATATCTTTTTTTTCTTTTTCTCACGTTAGTGGAAGAGCGGCGTATTGTGGTGGGGAGGCTGTTTTTTCCTCTCTGCACCGCATCTGGTTTCCAACATTTTCACAGGAAAGGATTCCTTCGCTTTTGCTTGTGGCTTGTCTCTGTCCAACAGCCTCGCTTACGGGCCTTCTTTGAAATAAATCCACCAGGACAGCCGGATTGGTGCGGCGGAGAGTAGAAATTTACAGTGCCTCTACAAAAAAAAAAGTCTTCGTACCCTGCTTTTCCACATGTTGTCATGCCAAAACCACAAACTTCAATGTATCTAACTCGGATTTTATTTACACAAACTGAAAGCAGTGGATTATGGTAAAGTGGGAGTAAAATATTGCTTTGTTTCAAGAAAAATGCTAACAAATATCTGAAAAGTGAAAGATGAATTTGGCTTCAGACTGTTTTACGTGGGGCACTCATAAATAAACTCCTGTTTCTGCTTGCATCGATCAAGTCACCTGATTTGGAGTACATGGGAATAGAGATATGAACTAGACAGACTTTACTGTCATTCAACTGCACACTTAAAATGTACGCACTGAGACTCTAATAATAAATAAAATAATGAATAAAAATTATCTAAAAAATAAAATTAAAAGTATCAATAGATGTACAATAAAAAAGATTAGTGGGAGCTACAAAATCATTTTATGTTTACTTGTAAAAAAAAAAAAGAAGAAGCAACGTTTGAGTATGTTATAACTAGTCACACATTGATTATGCATCATGTCAATAACATATTAAAAACTTAAAAAGCATTTTAAATAATACTGTTTAAAATGCTTTTTGCTCCGTCAAAATTATTTCAGCAATTTTGACGGAGCATGTTTCCACCCGGAATTAGAAACGTGTTGCACCCTTCAATAAACATACTATCAGACATCGCCTTTTTCAAACCTAGGCCCAAACAAATTGGATTCTATTTGACCGTAAAAATGTTTTCTATATGTGTACCTAAACTTGTTTCTGTTCATATTCGTGTTATCTTTATCGTCAATAATTTCTCCTGCGTCCGCTGATTGGCGCATGCTACGATTCGGAAAGAGCCTTTTCTGCCCACACACAGTAAACACAACAAATAAATATATATATCCGCTTCAGCTGCAACAACAGAACAACCGTAAAAAGCTTTACAAGTACCGTCTCTCCAGTTCGCCTGCTGCTGTTACCCAGCCGCAGTGGTTGGCGCGTCCATTACTCTCTAAGTGGTATTGATGAATGGACGGGATGTCATGGGCTTTTCTTTTTTTTTCTTTTTTTTTACCCCTTTTTTTTGGGTTCGGTGTGCGTGCTAAAGAGCGTTTAACGGGGCGGGGGGAAAGGGACAACAAACAAAAACAAAAAAACAACCAGCTCTCATCGCACAGCCTTAATTAAACTGGCTCCTTCCCACTATGCATAAAAAACTGCCTTTTAATTGCTTTGATTAAAGTTTCTCAGCTAAACCCCAGAGTACATTTTGTTTCTGGTCACCCAATGAGCGTCTCCAAACTGTCTCGCTGTGGAAGCAACAAAACTCTAAAGCAGTTGGTCAAATTAAAAGTTAGTGCAAGTCTCGTACTTCCACCGAAGTGTCTCAACGCTCGCAAAATAATAATAATAATCAAAAAACAGTTTTCTATTTCATTCAGCTTTTCGGCATGTGCTCGATCGTCAATCCAATCGCTTAATGAAACGCCTTGACCCTCGAGAGGAAATTTTTTGTGCACCGTTTGTCCACCGATTCGGTTTGCCAACTCGGGCGGTTGTTAGATGCGCATGTAAAAAAAAAAAAAGAAAATGCTAGGGTGGCTCTTTTAAAAAAAGATACAAATGAAAATCTTCTTAAAATGGAAAACGTAAGGTGCAAGAACAGAGTTCAGCTTCTGCCGTTTAATTTAACAGTAAATTGCACCACAAACATCCAGTGACTTTCACAAAGAAACCAGACTTGGGCGCAACCATTTCAAAAACTTTGCTAAATAAAGCAAGACTGAGTCATTTGTCAAGAACCGTTTGACACTCCTAATGACAATTGCTTGGGTCGACTGTGACTTTTAGTGGGAAGAGTAGTCATCTTGCAATTTGAAGGCTGTAGGTGCAATTTTCAGCATTGATGTGCCTCTGGGCAAGGCACTTAGCCCTGAGTTGCCTTCTAATCTTTGCATAAGCGTATAAAAGTGTAAACATTTATGAGTGGGATTAGGTGAATGTGGCTCTAGTAAAGTGCTTAGAGTGGTCAGCGTGACTAGAAAAGTGCTATAAATTCTGTTCATTTTCCATGTGTGCTTTATTATGAGATCTGGTTTAAAACCACCATTCATAAAAAATAAAAAAAAAACACCAAACAGAGAAAGTGAAACCTGTCTTCTAACACAGGAAATAAAGCTGGGTGGCTTACAAATAAAATAAATGACAGAAAATATTTTTAAAAGTGGTTTTGTAACCTGACGGCGATAATTTTTGTCTAATTATGTGATTAAAGTAATAATATTAGCAGAAAAACAATACGATCTTACCAGAAAAATGTCTTAAAATTGCAAGAAAATACTTTTTTTAATGGGAAAAAAAACTTTGCAGTTATCAAGATATAATGCTCAGTTCTTTAACTGAGATAACAAGATTGTTTGAAAGCTATCATACTAGTAATTTGATGCTTATTTGTTACAAGATTAAGTATTTCTATTGAGTATGATTTATTATCTGTACAACAAACACCAAGATCCTGAACATTCCTCATTTAAATTTTTTTTGTATTGGCATTCACATAGAATTAAGACTTAATATTCTTAATATTGCGACTTTATTTCAGTAATAAATCTTAGCTCGGCCCTAATATTCTGTCGTTGAGTTGACCTGAATTCAAAGTCCAAATAAATAGAAGCTGTAAAACTGACATCCCTCTGAACTACACTGTAAAAAATAAAATAAAATTATATAGGCTATATAATAAAATACCGGCAGCTGTGGTTGCCATAATTTTACCATATAATACAATTTTACCGTATTTACAGTACTTATGGAAAATTTTTTAAGTTAGAATTTTACCATACTTATAAAATTTTGGCAACCACAGCTACTGGTATTATACTGTAAATTTGAGAGTGTTATTTTATATATATATATATATATATATATATATATATATATATATATATATATATATATATATATATATATATAGTGTATGGAAACCCAAAGAGTGCATTGGTGAAAAAAATGTAAGAAATCCTGATTTGTTTTTCCTACAAACTAAATCTTCAAAAACCAAAACTTCGATTAATCGCTCAAATCGATTTATCGCCCAGCCCTGTGAGTAAGTAGAAGAAAAACTGTGACCTCTTAAAGGTTGATGGTTCAGCAGTTATCAAACGTCAATCAAACAGTTGCTCATGCAACGCATTACGCAAATCATCTTGTCGACTGACGGTTCCCTTTTGGCAGGAAGCTGTCTGGAGTTATCACCACTAGTCTTTTCCTCTTCGCCCCGATCCCACACGTCCAACTTCGCAGGCGTCAGCTGTACAAACAGAACGAGTGAAGATCTCCTCTTCCTCCTCCTCACCCCGTCCTGCTGGGCGAGTGTGTGTGGGGGTGGGTGGGTTCGGTGGGGGTATCCAGATTGAGGATGACTCGGGTGAGCGCCGCGAGACACGCCTCAACACTTTCTTCACTTTGTGCCTCTTGCTCTCGGTGTGAGCGCTGCGTGTTTTTACAAAGTTGTCGCGAGAGAGCGAAAAAGTTTGTGTTGTTCTCCAGAGCGTGTCTGTTCTTTCACGTTTACGCGGCCTAAAGGTGTCTCGCTGGACCTGGAGTCAGGTGCATTCCTGGGCCTTCCCCACCACCGTCGTCAGCTTGGAGGAAGACAAGCTAGCGACTGAAATGCGATTGAGTGAGAGTGTGAGGAGGACGGTCCCCTTTCTCTCCCTCCCTCGGCCCCTCGGGCGCCGTAAATTGGCGCGTCGTCCCTGCGGAGCATCGCAAGCGTAAACACACGCCCATGAATGGTTTGAATGGAATCCAGGGGTCACCGGCGGACCCTACCCGCCTACTGCGTAGAGGTCGCCACAGTGATCGCCCTCGTAGCAGTAACACATAGAAAGTTAAAGATGAGAGGGATGAATTCCCCCTTCTTACACTCCCATCAAACCTCCTGCACATCCCCATAGAGAGAATCCCGCTGCTCTGTAAGAGAGAAAAAAACGATTATTTGTCCAGACTGGGGAAGTCTTCAGCCGTCAGCGACAGAGCATCAATCTGTCAGGCTGCCGAGCCGCCAGCAGCTGGGAAGCTGAAGCCAGGAAACAGCAGATGAAAGTTTTTCCTACAGGTATATATCCACGGTATAGGTGGAGCAGAGACTGATCAGCTCCTTTCAACAAGAGCGTAACGGGTTGAAGAACACGTTTGAACTCTTAGTCAGCTGTAAACGTGGCGGGAAAGTGGGGGACGTTGGATGAGTTTTGATAGCTTCAGCTTCAGGCTCATTTCGTTTCCATTTATGTTCCTGGTTTAGCTTGTACGGATGATTTTCACGCATAATTTTTTTCTATTCTAGCCAAAAAAGTCAGCAGCTGAAGTAAAAAGTTTGACATTTTCCATCTTTGAGCGTTTTACAGTGACAAACATGGCTGAAGTCTGTACATCCATGGACGTCTGGTGTCGAGGATGGATTTGATTTTCACCGTCTGGCAAAGACAGGAAAACAGTTTCCCTTATCTGCAAGTAAGGGTTTTGCTAATATTAGCTAGTGTTCATTCATTTTCGACATGCACTCTGTCGAAATCAGTCTAAAACTTAATTAAACACGGTGGTGGTAGCATCATAGTGTGGGCTATCTGAAAAGCTAGATTGAGAGGGCTAATCCTGGAAAAATCCTTCAGATATTGGTGTTCAGCTATGCATAATATGACATTTTTACAGTTGTAATCTTGAGTAAAAATATGATGGTATTAAGTTACAGCTGAAACTCAAATACCGTTACAGACGGGATTACTTTGGTCTTTTAAAATAAACATAAAAGTCTCACTTATCTGTACTTCAAAAGCTAATAAAACTAAAACAGTACATTGAGAAATCAGCACAGGAAGTAGGTCCATATAACTGTTAGAACAACCTTGTTGGACTTTCAAAATAAAACCCAAACATACTCTACAAACCGAAAACCTTCATATTTAACACAGCAGATTATTGCCACTTTGGACTTAACGCTACTGCTGGAGCTCAACCGCTATTACTAATGGAATTACGTTGGTTTACTGAGATTTTCAAAATAAAAGCCTCACTTTTCCATGTTTTAAAGCTGGTAAAACAGTCTTGAAAGACAACCGAGTTAGACTTTTGAAACATACATAGACTCTGCACAGTGGAAATATTCACTCATATACAGATGAACTACACATATTTATACCCATAAGTACTCAGACATACATCCTTATTCCCAAAAAAGGTGGCAAAGACAGAAAAACCTTCGTTAAGAGCCCACATTTACACAGGAACTCTTTTTTGGTTATTTTCTTGACGATGGCAAATAGTCAGAGACGTTCACAAACTATCTGTTGTTTTCGCTAGTTAGGGTTCGGTGCTCAAACCTGAGACTCACCAGACCTAACCCGAACATTCTTCCGTCCAATTTCCCAACCAAACATCCACAAGGAAAAAAAGAAAAGAAAAGAAAAAAAAAAAAGTCGACTGACTGACAACAACTTGAACTTCATCCACCCAGGGCGAGTACAACTTGACATGTCCTCATCTTGCTCTCATAATATTTTCAGAGGGTTGTTCCAAACATAAGCAGAGCATCACTAAGTGGCTCCTTTTGTATGCGTGGGCTACAAAAACAGCATCTAAATTTGCTTAAAGTCCGCAGTGTTTCTTTAGCTGCGGCTGCTCTCTCAAGCGACACCCCTGGAAGCTCTTCGGTGGCTGTTTGTTTTCCTGATTCGTGAACAGCACAGCTGCTCCTGCAGCCAACTCAAACAATGTGATACAACACATTTGGAACTGCTCATCAAAACTGGACTCTGTCGAAAATAAGATCCACTGAAATATCATGATGTCACTTACAACAAGTGCGACCATTTTCAGGCTAAACGCTGCGTTCTATAAGTCCTGTCGATTTAAACAAAACACTGAAACGATGTGCGGACTGCCAATCAAATAACTCAACCTCTGAAGGCTTCACGCTTGAGCTGGCCGTCGTTTACGAAAGCGACTTGGCGTTCAGGTGAAACGGGGCATTTAGCAGGTCCGGGACCTGCTCCAAGTTGAGCACGTGTGTTCCGCAGATCAGCATGCAGCCATTCCTCCGCCTGTCAGCACAGGGGATGGTCGGGTTACCGAGGAGGGAAACGCAGCCGGTTACACGGTGCTGCGATGTTGCAGGGCAAACAAATAAATCTACTCATCTCAGCAACGGGGATTTGTTTGCGGTGGGATATTTCCTTCTCCTCCACCTCAGAGTTGACCTTTTTTTTTTCTGCAAATGTTAAAGCTTGGTACATTGGAAGTTGCCAACTTAAAATAGTGTATACTGGAAATCAAACAGTATGGAAACAGCATGCAAACATCAGCATATTTTGGGTAACTCTAGAGGAACTGCCATGATTCGCAGCTCAGGAGGGAGAATCTTGTGATAGGAAAAATGACCAAAATGGAGCATTTTCGCATTCCAGTAAAGTGATTGCTGCATTTAATTTTTTTATTTTTTTGGATTCTAACACCACATTTCACAATTAACCTGCCAAATCCACTATGAAATCATTTTATTCAACAGGGATGATTTTGGGCACATGTCTTAACAGTCACATGTCTTAAAATGGAAAACGTAAGATGGAGCGCAAAGTATTTATCCAGGTTTTAGTGTTTTATTTAATCTATATTAATGGGAATCAACAATATCCAAACTACAAAATATATTGAACTTCAGATTTGGGCTTTTAATAAACTTGTCAAAATAAAGCAAGAGTGAGCCAAATCCTGTTCCTGTTGCTAAAAAGATACATAGAAATTCTTAAAAAGATGGTCAACCAGTTAAACTTATATGTTTTCCTATTTTTTTTCTAAATCTGACAAATCTGCAAGACCCTTTTTTGTTTTAAGTCTATGACATTTTTATGCATCACTTGTCTACAGAAATCTGACTGCTTTACTTTTTTCATGAAAGTATTGTTTAGCTTGTTTATTTACCAAGTAAAAAAAAAAATCAAGTAACAAAATCGTTTGTGCAATCATAATTAGAAAGAAACACACTAACAGTACTTTACACTCAGAGTACTTTCAACTTGATATTTTTGGCTCTCATGCCAAAACGTTTTGAAAATGCCTGATCTAAACCGACAATGAAATGGTTTAGATCAAAGTGTATAAATCTGTGAAGATGGTGCAGTCAAAGTTCAGATGCAGATAGATCAAAGTGAGAATCGAAGCAAATTTAGAGAACTGAAAAATCTGCTCAGTCTGACTGAGTTTGAGATTTTATTTACTTATTTGGAAAGAATGGGTGAAAATTTCAGCCTCTCTGGTTTGCAAAGCTGGTAAGAATTTGCAGCTACAATGGCATAGAAAGGCGGTTCAAGAAGCTATTAACTCAAATCAATCAAGTCAATCAATCAAGTTTATTTGCAGCAAGGCAGTTCAAAGTGCACATCATAAAAACACAAACATACAAAATTATAGAAAACATAGTCAGTTGAAACATTGTCAGGTGCCATCGTTGCACATCAAAATGTTGATTAAAGTTTTATTCATTCTTTCAAAAACAACTCTAAACATGTGGGTTTCTAGTCTAGATTTAAAGGAACTCAGTGTTTTCGGCTGTTTTGCAGTTTTCTGGCCGTTTGTTCCAGATTTGTGGTGCATAGAAGCTGAATGTTGCTTCTCCGTGTTTTGATTCTGGTTCCGGGGATGCAGAGCAGAACCAGAAGAACTGAGGGTCTAGAAGGTTGATACAGCAACAGGAGATCTTTAATGTATTGTGGTGCTAAGCCATAAACTATTTTAAAGTCTATTCTCTGAGCTCTAGGGACTTTAGAACTGGGCTGATGTGCTCCATCTTCCTGGTCTTAGCCAGCTAAAAATAAACGCATGTTACAAAGTTTTTATTTGTAATTGTAAAAACCTTAAAAAGTATTACTGCCTTATGTCAGCCTGACATTATATCTTTTTTGTAAATATAAAATGCTCCACATCCTCACCCCTGTTTTTTTTATCCGCACTGATTCTGGGCATCAGCAGATTTTTTTTTTTTTTTTTTTGCTGTTTAGAGATCGCTGCGTGCATATTGATGACTCTGAATCACCATTATTGGACAGTCGGTAATTAGTTTTGGTGTTCACATTCAGGAGAGCGTGCGCGCCGAATGCACGCATGGGGGTGTAAAAGCCTCTTTCTAGCTTTAACGGGACACAAGAGGGCAAAATGGAAGCGTGAGAGAGGCTCTCTAAACCTTGGAGATAAAACTGCTCTGAACAGGTCGATACCATGGTAATTTAGTAAACACACAAGTTAAAAAAGAGAGAAAAAAAACTCTTTGCCGCTCCGTGAAACGCTCCGGTTTATTTGAACGGAGCGGTTCTGCTCACACGTGTCCATCTTACACCAGCGACGAGGCCGCACTGAAATCCATCCGGTAAGTTTAGCCTGTGCTAACACTGGAGGTGGGCTACGTTTCAGCAGGTCTTCCAGCCCCCCTGACCCCGTCCCCGCCGTGCTGTGCATTTGGGTTCGGTTACCTGCCGGTGGAGCCACAACTGTAGTGTCAAACGGATATCTGTCCAGAGCCGTGGGGGCTCGGCCACCCTGAAGCACAGAGGCGGCCGAACCCCACCACCCGCCAGCAGCAGAGGTATACTTTGATAGAGGCCCCCGAAAGTGTTGTGACAGGGCACAGGAAGTGCCAACTGCCCAGGGAGGAAGTATCAAATGAAGCGGCGTCTTGAGAGCTGGATGAACCAATCGGAGTTTTAACACTAGTGGAGCCTACTAAAAGGTTTTTTATATAGCATAATGTGTGTTTTTACAGTTTAATTCCACCCGTCGGGGATGAGTCAACATTGCTATAGCACACGAGGTGTGTGTTTTCATTCATCTAAAACTGTGCAGGAAAAATAAATGGAAACAGGTTAGCACAAAGGAAGAAAAAAAGCCTCCAGATTCCTCTGAGGTGACAAATAAAAGTGACTGCTCACTGTTTCCCCACTCACAAACCTTCTGAACTCTTCTTTCTCTTGGCGTTACCCAGTCATTACTCGCAGTGCCTGGAAAACATGATCTTCAGATGTTTCACAGTTTGTCACATTACAACCACAAACTTAAATGCAAAGTTTTATTTTCTTTTTTTTAAATGAATCAGTATAATTGGGAAGTGGATGGAAAATGAAACGACTTTCAATTTATTTTTCGCAAATATTAAAGGGTGCTGTGGTTGGTCATTCATTTCCCTTTGCTCTTGTGCAAAAGGAAATGTGCTGACACGACAACTATTTGTGAGACAAATAGCGTTTGGGTTATCATGATTTGGGGGATGCTTTTCCAACAGGCACACAGGGAAGGTGGATTGAGTTAAAGTACAATGCAAATTATACACAAAAAAAAAAAACATGAGACTGGTTGAGAATTGACCCTCATACATTCATGCAAAGAAAATACATTTATTAGAAGGTCCCAGTTGAGAGAGTTTGTCAAAGCTTGAAATTTTAATTTCACACATCATTTTGATCCAATATGCTGGATTTTGAGCTGTTTTGCGAAGAACGGGAACCATTTCGCTCTTCACATATGCAAACCTGGGATGTGCCTCAAAGTTTGTGTTTGCAGATGAGTTCTAGTGCAGCACACCATTGAATATTTCTGCAAAATTGTTCACAAGAACCTAACGTGGCACAGATGTTCACAGGGGCCTGTTTTGGAAAAAATGTTTTAAAAAATAAATCATAAGTTAGCTACTGAAAAATTCAAAATGGCAGCCATTTGTTTAAGATGGCTGTGGTCATCAAGGAAAATTTATTTCTGCACAAAATTTTCCATAGATTAGGGGTTTTTTGCTCATAAAAATCATATTTTCTGATTTTTGTTTTTCATATTGGTTGCCATGCTTATCATGCACTAAAAATTTTTTTTACTAAAATCACCACTTAGTTAAATGTATTTGGTGTCAAATTGTAGCCTGTATGTTTTAAGCTGTAGAAAATACTTATATTTTCTATGTCTTGAATTTCCTTCTTTTTTTTTTTTTTACATTTTTTAAAATGGCCGCCATGACGGTAACGAATTAATGGACGTTTGCACTAAAATGTAGTTATTGCCAGTAGTGGGAACAGCCAACCAAAAAATTATGCTCACTAACCACCAATTCCCTAAGCAAGAATATTTGCTCCGCTAATGCTAAACCACTAAACACATTAAAACGAGCTCAAAAACGGCAGCCATGTTTAAAAATGGCTGTCAATTCACGTAGCTAATGGGAAAATATTAACAACATACAGCATGAGAGGTGAGCATGCAAACTTTTATCTTTGTATCCACACTTGGAAGGTTTTTACACCATGTTACACTATTCCACCTGTCAAATATACTGAAAAATATTAGCCACATCTTTTAAAACTACAGTAAAACACTCTACAGTTTATAGTTGCAATTTGACAAAAGTGTGAAAAATATCAAGGCCTGCAGATAATTTCACTAAGGATTCAGTCGCATAACCGTGAAACAAAGACAGCATAGTGGCACTATTTCAAGGCTCTGTAAGACGAACACGCCTGTCCCAAAGTTCTCCTCACCCCACTGCCATGAAGTGTGCTAAAAGGAAATCAGATTCCCCCAACATGCTGCAAGCAACATCGGTTTCGTCTTTTATGTGGTGCGCGTTTTGGCAAAAAAAAAAATAAAAATAAATAAATAAAAGCGGTTCGGGAACTTGTGCAGGGAGACGTCTGGATCCAATTGTGGGCTGATGCGTCGCTGTGCGAGAGGAGCAACGTCTGTCAAACAGCGAGACGGGATATTTTGGGAGACGTCCAGAAACCCCAAAAGGGACGCAGCGACACAGATAGAGCAGGGGTGGCTCGAAAACAACCACCCCAAAGTCTCAGCTCCGACTCCCACCCAACCCCTCTCCGTTCCATTCACAGATCCGAATCATCTGCCACAGACACTTTGTGGTTGAGTCAATGAGGTGGAGAGCTGGAGTGAGAGAGAGAACGAGAGAGGATGGAAGGAGAGAAATACACCAACAGAAGGGGAAGGTTTGGGGGAGGAAGTTTAGGGAGGGAAAATAAGAAATGAATGGGGCCACATGGGTGGCTTCCAGTCGGGGATGTTTTATTTCTTTTGGCTTCTTGAGTGACAGGGCCATCATCACTGAGGAATCAGTGACATAATGCAGACGACGTGGACAGAACGCTTTGAAGCGCTTTCAGTCTCTTTTTTTCCCCCCTACATGTGAACAGCGTTACATGGCAAGCAATGCAAACATACATAGGCTTTTGGTCTGCCTGCTTTTAATCCACGATAGAATCTGTGTTGACATGCAGCATGTCTGAAACTTGTCTATAGTTAAGATTAGAAACACTAGTAGGCCGGAAACATTTGGTAGTTTTTGGGAGAATGCGGATTTCTGAAATCCGCAATATAAGTTACTACATGCTTTAATTTATACCTAAACATAACTACTTTCAGCTTGCAGTGAACACTTAGCAGATAAATGTTATTTCAAGTCAACAATCTTAATCTCCTGACAAGAGATGGCTTGTTTTTGCTCTATTCATTGTTGTACCTTAAGTTTCTTGCAGTGTTTCTTTACAGGATGTAAAATCTAACATGTTTTATCATGCTAGATGTATTATTATTATTATTATTATTATTATTATTATTAATTCGTCCTCTTGAAAAGCTTCAGCAGAGTCTGACGGTCAGCAAAGAATGATCTATTTTCTCTTTTTTTCATCAAATAAAATCAAAAGCCTGCCTGTACCAATGGGTATACAGCTATACGTTTTAAGATCAAGTAAACAGAGTTTATTTATTTATTTATATATTAGTTACTGTCCTTGAGGCTTTTATAGAATGGGTGGTTCCCAAATCAAGCTCTGCTCAAGACCCCCGTTTTCCTGGGACCGGCTCTGTTTTAAGCACACATATAAGCCATGCTGTACTCACCTCTCTCTCTCTCTCTCTCTCTGTGTGTGTGTGTGTGTGTGTGTGTGTGTGTGTGTGTGTGTGTGTGTGTGTGTGTGTGTGTGTGTGTGCGTGTGTGTGTGTGTGTGTGTGTTTGCTGTGTAGACCTCTGGCAGTCTGTGTTTAGAAGAACTGTTTGGGCTCTGCCTTGCGTCAAGCTGCAGCTCTGGGTTTGGGTTACCTGCGGGTGTCACGATGATGAACGGGCTGCCGGAGCTTGATGAAGTGTTTATGACCGAAAGGCGTTGTTGCATGTAACTAATCAGGCCTGAAGCCGGTGGGCGAAGGCGAGACTCTCCGCCGAACGGCAACGGCAAGAGATGCTTGATGATGTTTTGGATGCAAACAGTCAGCGGATGTTGCGGTGACATCACGCAGCTGCTCGACTCGGAGGGTTCCGCGGAGCCGCCGCCACTGGGGACTTCTCCTGGCTAGAGACGGCTCGGTTTTTTCTTCTCTTTTTTTTGTTGCTCTATTTATTGTTGTAACCTAAGTAGGAGATGTCTAGGTAACCTCTGTACTTCGTTTCAAGTGGACAGAATAATAAATCCAGCCGTAACAAATGGTTTGTTTCAGGCCAGCCCTGTTATTTTATCATCACATTCTGCACAGGCGTGATGGATAAGCTACGAGGCTCCGGCTGTTTGTACGAGTGGCTAGCATGCCAAAGCAAACACGCGCGCGGGGCTAAAAAAGAAAGTGAAAAATGCGGTGAGAGGCGGGCCCGCATAATTCTGCAGCAGAATCCCCCGGATCTGAGGGTTCACGCCGGGGTGAGACAGGCAAAAAGATTGGAGGATAAATAAAAACACCCCCAGAAAGTCTTCGGCTAAATAAATTATGTGCAAGGACGCGTGAGTTTGCACTTCGCGAAGTGGTGAAAGCTTGAAAGTTTCTCCTCGGCGGCCCCCGTCTGCAGAGAGGTGGCTCCGGGCCAGAGTCTTTCATTCCTTTTTTTTTTCTGCACTTCATGCATCTGTTGCTGTTACTGCAACTCTCTCTACGGGGGAATCGTCAATGCCCTGGGCTTGTCTGTGTAAGATCAGAAGGGTTACATGGTATATATAATCTTAGTTACCGTTCCTTTTTCTTTGTAGCTTGTTTCAGCTGTAGGGATTTCCATGATCAGAACTGGAAAACACTTATATGTAAAAGGGGAAGAAATAGTGAGCAGTTGAACATTGTCAACAATGCATTAATTACATTTGGATTGCAGATGTCAGGCATAATTACCCCCCCCTCCCCCCACACACACACACATCTATCCCACAACAAGTTGAATTTTAATGTCTGAGTTCATAAAGTCAAGATTTATAAGTCAAGGGAGGAAAAGTCAGGAGAAATGTTGTATGAAAGCAACAGTTTGGCACCCTAGGTGGACATTAAAAAAACTCTTTGCTCCAAGTCCAGTCTGCCTGTAAATAACCACACTTTGCCCCTAAATGCTACGTTTTGAAGCATTTAAAAAAATTCTGGCAGAATTCAGATAAATGCCGACATTTTTGTTCAGGGAATGTTTGAGTCCCGTTCCTTAACATCGACTGCGTCACCAGAGCAGACTAAGTCATATTAGCAAGCCGTACGGTCATTGTGTAAGTCTCACCTTTCTCCACATAACCTAACCGTGATTTGCTTGTTGGTTTTTCACCACATTCATCATCGTCTCTGTCAAAAGAAGATTACTCCAGAGTGATGCCACACAAGCTTGTCTGTAGTTCGTTACCCCCTCCCAAAAAATATAGTTCATAAGTAAAACTGAAAGGTCATTTTAGGTTAATGCTACAAATTCAGTTCAAGATTGCATTGTTGATCCCCACAGGGAGAATATTATGTCTTGTGTACAAGTAACACAAAATACAGTCAAAATGTAAGAGGAGTAAAATAAAAAAGTACGTACCAGAGGTGCAATATCCCTCAGAGAGAATACAACCGGCCGGATTAGATTAACTACCAACAGGTGGAGTTGAATGTTCTGATGGCCGTTGATGAAAATCAAAATCTAGTGGACATTAATATGCAAGACGGTGGTTAAGAAATAATAATAATAAAAAAAACACTCCAATGGAAATCAATATTTTTTCTGAAAAACTTTATGCTCACAAACAACCTCGACAGGAGCCGAGGTGACCCGGGTGTTTACACCCTGCTTAAGTTACATATCCAAGCTCACCCATTTTTTCTGAATATCTATCTATTGAAATCAAAAGTACTGACTGAATTATTTTTATACATTCCTGGTGAGCAACCACATGTTCATTCAACATGCCCCATGATGAAGAACAAGGTGTTCTGCAAACAACAGCAGCCCGTCGGACCCTGTGGATCCAGGTAGCACATCATCATCCACATATGGTGTTCACTTGCTGTTTTTAGTGAGGCAAAGGATTTATTCTTTTTTTAAATAATTACAGTTGCTTATTGTTTTTTTAAAAATGTATTTATTTATTTAAGGGTTTGATGGCTATCGTTCATTAGCTGGACAGGAAGGAGGGCAGAGAGAGAGAAGGGAAGAAGGGAATCAAACTGAGTCGATGTCCTGCCACTGAGCCATGTGGCGCTCCTTATTTTTTATTTATTAATAGCTTTATGGCGAGAAAGACAGAGAGAGAGAAAGAAAGAGGGGAAGAAAGAAAAATGCAATGGCTTGACAAAAATGGAAAAAAGCCACCGTTGTGCAGCAGGTCCTTGCAGTTTGGAGCAGCCTCTAATTAGGGTAGCATTCAGGGGTGGCATTAGTTCCCAAACTTCTTTAAGGGGTAGAAAGCGGAGCTCCTATTAGAGGCAGACATGCTGAGTGTAGAGACATACGCTCCCATACGCTGAATAGCAGATGGAGAGAACCGGCACCGCCAGGGGAAGCAGGGGCGTTGCTATGGATCCTGCAGCTCTGGGCTTCTGTCCAATAAATGTTAAAATTATATATTTTTTTGTTTACATCTTTTAAAACTGAAATTATGTTGTAAAAGATAACCCGCATAATGCGAGGAAAGATACTTCACTTTTTATTGTTGTAGTAGTTGGAGTGAAACACTAAGAAGTCAGAGCTCCATTTGTTTTGCAGGAAGATAAAGAGGGAACGCTGTCAACATATATTTCTGTTTTATGTAAAAACATGACGTTCTGATGTGTTTTAATGAAAATAATCAATGGTTTTATTAGAAATGCATTTTTAAAACGACTTCCACAATGAATAAAAAAGGAGTACGGGAAAACATCCTGGTTCTTATGAAGTTACGTTTTCACTCCTTTTATTTCATTATCGAACTTAATTCCATCGATTGGGTTTTCAATAAAATTCTGCAATTACAATTAAATTATGACGAGCTTTTTGTCAATATTACAAAGTGCTTATTATACAAGTCAGGTTTTTTTGGAGAGGCAGGAGGGCTTAGTCACCAAAGTCAAAGTTTTCAAGCAATTTCAGTTATTTTGTTTAAATTTCAAAGTTTTTTAAAATATTTAGTTATCTAAACATTGTATAACAGGATGTACTGTTTACATTTGTAGTCTACATTTGTAAAACTATCCCCTCATTAATAATATTATCAATGAACAAAACAGTTTTGTTAAAAATTCAGCACTTTTTCTGGTACACAGGGAAAAAAAGAAAATTACTTTTTCTTATTCTTTTTTCATTAAAAAGAACTTTCATGTGCACTTGGATTATACTCGTTGATTGCTTTAAAAAAATAATGTATACTTAGATTTTTTTCTGAACATGAAAATTCTTTTTTTTTATTGTGCGTTTCAGTGTTTTCATCCAAAAACAGAGTCAGATCCAAAACCAAAGTAAGAATCAGACACGTTTGCACCAAAACCTTTTGTTTGCTCAAACTCAAATATAATTTTGTGCTTTTTTTTTGTTACAATTTTCTTAGAAACTTAACTTGACTTTTTCTTTTTTCTTTTTTTTTAAACCACGAGTCTTTTCTGCTCTGGATGTTGCCTTATCCCCTCTCCTCATGACCCGTGTGACCCTGTAGGATAAACTGCTAACTGGGCTTCAGTCATGCTCAAGGAGGATGATGGCCACATGATCCATGGACACGTTGAGCCGCAGGTCTCCTCCACCTCCACCTCACTGCACCCTCCGACATCCAACACTTCCAAGTTCCCAACGCATCTGTTTCTTTTTTTTGTTCTTTCTTGCTTTATTTATTATCATTTTTATTTTGTTTTTTTCAGCCGTATGTGTCGCATCTCGGTGTTAAACACTTTCCATAATCCTTTCGAAACTTAAGGTTATTTAGTATTATTAAGCGGGGGGAAGCTGAACGATCTTATGCAATAGTTCAATAAACATATAGCCATTCACTTAAGAATAAACTAATTAATAAATCATTGTAGGAAGTGGAGGATGTAAACAGATATTTCCAACGTGATTTGATCTCTATTTTACGGCAGGGTGTTTTTGCGTCTTTTATTTTTATTTATTTATTTATTTATTTTACCTCAAATCCCTTGAACCGTTTTTACATTTTAACCTACGATTCTTTTCATTTCTTTTATTTTTTTTAAATACAAACAAACAAAAAAACAACAACAACAAAAAAAAACAAAGTCAGGTGAGTTGAGTAAAATGTCTTATATTCTCAAGAGAACAGAGGAGGTGGAGAAAAAAAAGAAAAGAAAAAGCACTTCAAGAAATTTAGTGGTTGATTTACGCCGAATCGGCCACTTAAACAATTTACGGAACGTATTTCTAGGTAAGGCTGTTCCAAAAATGCTTTCAGTTATTATAAGAGCAATTCACGCAGGGAAATTAGCGCCCGACGTACATTAATACTGGAAAAATAGAGGGTTTAACAATAATAATAATAATAATAATAATAATAATAATAATAATAATAATAATAATAATAATAATAATAATAATAATAATAATAATAATAAGCACTGTATTCCCTAACATTCCTAACTAATGCCAGATATAACTGGTTGTTAAATTCCGGAAATGATTCCATGATTTATCATTTCCGCATTTACTTTTGCTTTTGTCTCTATTTCACTTCTGCTATTTGTAAACAAGCCTTCAGCTGACCTCGTTCTTTACTCTCTCTCTCTCTCTCTCTCTCTCTCTCTCTCTCTCTCTCTCTCTCTCTCTCTCTCCAGTGTGCGCGCGCGCGCGCGCGTGTGTGTGTTCTGTATCAGTGTGTATGTGTGCCCGTCTGTCTCTCGTTGCGTGTTACATCATCACGCAATAGCTGTCCTCTCGTGGCCCACTGAACTGGCTCTAAGCGCTGTACCAATTTGGCCATCTACTACGCGCTTCACGTTTCTGTGGATCAGCGCAGGCAGACACACGCAGGCGGCGGGCGCACACATCCAGTCACGGAAGCGCTCAGGCTGTGTATTTTGATTTATTTATTTATTTTTAAGGCAACCATGTGGACTGATTAAAAATTTTTAAAAAAGTCTACCACATGCATCATCTCAAAGTGTACTTTCATATATCTCAGATGCTTAAAAGCGGTTTGATTTTATGCGAAAAAATAGAGCAATTGTGTGGCTTCTTTCTGCAGTAAAAAACGCACAAGTGAACACTCCAAAGGGGCAGAAAACATCTGAAACAAATGGACGTATAATGTAAAAAAAAAAAAAAAAAAAATCTAAATAAATAAAAATCAAGCGGATTGAAGGGGTTCTAACTCCCAAAACTCACATTTACGCGCCGATCAAGCTGCTGCCAAAATGTCAACAGTTTCACTTTTTTCCCCTGGCAGATTTTCAATTTAAGAATGAACTACGAAGTTATTGAAAATTACATGTTACATCAGTAATAATCCCAATTTCCAAACGTATTTTAGCACGTCATTGAACGTCATACTAAGAATATTAGATATTCTACATTAAAATAATTGAACTCCCGCAAACTCATGTTTGTACGTTCAATTTCCAATTAATATTAAGTTTTCAATTCTACCTACATTTTTTTTTTTTTGAAGTGAGCTGAAGTTAAATTATTGAACCGTTAGCTATTCACATTTGGTGTGCAGTGAGGAGAGAACACACAGAAAACAGTAAGGCTAAAGTGTGAATAAAGTTGAGAGAGGTTCTGTTTTTACATTGAGAACTTAGGTTCGTGTTCAGTTTTACCTAATTTATGAACAACACTAACGCAAAACTCAACGGGGCAAGCTGCACTGTAAAAACGAATTTTGGAAATGTGAATACATTCAATAAAATTGTCTCGAGCTGATCAGTACATGAATTTAGCTCCCAATGACGTTTAAATTATGACTTCACTCGCTTCTTCTTTTTTTTATTTATCACAAATCATACCAACTGTTTCATTTGTTAGCTAAACTGCTAACTAGCTAGGCTCTGGTCAGCAGATAATAATGAGGCTGGGGTGTTTACCTGGGTTTCACTTTGAATCATAGCTTAGTAAAAGCAACTAGTTGTCCTTAGACTTGTGGTTGAGACGTTTTCTTTGTTGGAGGAAGAATTTGAGTTTTTAACCAACTTTAACAACGATAGCTCTTTCTTCTAAACTTGTTACCAGCACCAAAACCTTCTCAGTCACAATCTTTATAAGAATTCTGACTTTTTACTACAATGATAAAAAATTCCTTCACTTTGCAACCCGTATAAGCATATAAATGCAACTTCTTTCTGCTGAATATATATATATATATATATATATATATATATATATATATATATATATATATATATATATATATATATATATATATATATATATATATATAATAAATATCTATCTTACTAACATTTCTTTTTTTATAGTATAAAATCTTTAAAAAAGAAATCAACTAGAGCTTGTATGACTAATTATTCTGCGTAAAAATGATATTAAAAAATTCTCATTTTTTATTATACTTGTTTAATAATTAATATTAAAAACGGTCATCTTACTTAAATCTCTTCTGTTGAACTTCTAAAACAATTATTTTCAGGAACGATTATTCACCGTCAAATTCGAATAATTTTTCTTATCGGTGTAAGTCAAACGGGAGCATATCCTGGATGATTATTATTATTTCTTTTCTCAAGCACTATGGCCATGATGTGTAAATCTGTGACCCGGCGGCAGGGACAACACAGCCGCACCCCCTCCCTCCCTGCCCTGCCTCACCCGGCTGACACCCTCCTGTCCGCTCACCGCAATTACGAGGATGAGTGTGAGAGAGGTCAGATGGACACGCAAGGCCCGTTTGCGCATGTTCCAAAACGTGCAGCGGTGGCACCGAGACCAGCGTGATTCAGCCTACATTTGTGAACACACGCACAGAGGCTGAAACACGCTCATCAGCCAGACGCAGCCTGTCCTTCCTCGTTGCAGGGGCTGCGTGCACCGCACTGTAAGTGGTCATTCCTGCACTTTGACTTTGCACTTAAACGCACCAGAAAGCTCAAAAGCAATTCAATTGATTTCCCAAACAAGCTATTGTCTCGTCTTTCTTTTCTGTTGCAAAACAAAAAGAGAAATTTATTCTTCTTAATAAACAAATTGTGTAAAAAATACCACACCTCAGTTACACCATAATTGGCAAAAAAAAAGAAAAAGAAAATGTACAATGCTTTCATTACTTCAAATCAAAACACACAGCAACAGAATTATAAATGACTTTGCTGCTTGCGTGTTCTTTTCTTCTTCCTTTAATACAAACTTCAAATCAAAACCTTTAAACCTTGTTTTGATTTGTTCATAAAATAATAATAATAGATATAAAAAAGATGGATGTGTTTGACACAATTTAAAACATGTGATCACTTAGAACCTGTCCTGAGACGCTCCTAAAGAAAACAGCAGTGACTGAAACTAATCACGTCTTGATAAAATACAAGGAAAATTCGAGGTCAAAAAATCCTTTTGATTCTCACTGAAATAATAATAATAAAAAAAACCCATACCATAAATATATAGTTTCATAAACAGCATGAATATAGGCACAAATAGTGTTTTTTTTCTTCTTCTTGCATGTCCGTCATTCTGCTGCAAACAAACGTACAAAAATAATCCTACCTTCAAAGAGGGGAGGGGGAAGTTTGTTTCTGTTTTTGATAAGTTTTTTGTTGTTGCAGTTTTAAGACTTTTTTTTTTTTTTTTTTTTTTAACAGGCGCTAGTGCCGCCGATAATTCTGTTCGGGAAGTTTTCGACTAAAACGGCCTCCGGGTGGACGGACTGCGGCTGGCTGGGGAGCCCCACGGAGGTCGGTAAAACCGGGACAATGACAGGAGGAGTCCTGGCGGGGCTCAGCGACCCGCCGATGATGCTCTCTATGGAGAAGGGAGACCGCTGCTGCGGCTGCGGCGGTTGCTGCTGCTGCTGCTGCGCCGGGGGGCTAGCTTTCTGCGCCGGGGATGCGGAGCCCAGAGCGGACCCAAGCTGCGGGTAAAATCGGCTCCGGGCAAGGTCCGTGCTGGTGGGCATAAGCGACGGCGAGGGGATGTGCGTGTGGGAATGTCTGGGCTGCTGCTGCTGCTGTTGCTGCTGCTGGAAGGCGAACAGCGCGGAGTGCGTGTGGTAGGACTGCAGCTGGATGCCGTAGCCGCCGCAGCCGTACGGTCCGTACCCGTACGCGGCCGCCGCTGCCGCCGCCGCCGCAGGGATGAAGCCGTTGGGCTCCCGCAGCAAGTCCTGCGTCTGCTGCCTCTTGAAGCGCTTCCTCCGCCTCAGAAAGCTCCCGTTGTCGAACATGTCGGCCGACTCCGGGTCCAGCGTCCAGTAGTTGCCCTTCCCGGGGTTCCCGGGCTCGCGTGGGATCTTCACGAAGCAGTCGTTCAGAGACAAGTTGTGCCGGATGGAGTTCTGCCACGCCGGGAACTTCTCCCTGTAGTACGGGAAGCGGTTGCTGATGAAGTCGCAGATCTCGCTGAGCGTCAGCCTCTTCTTGGGGCTCTGCAGGATGGCCATGGTGATTAAGGCGATGTAGGAGTAAGGGGGCTTCACCAGGGCGTTCTTCCCCGCCGGCTTGAAGGCATCCCTGGTGGAGGAGGAGGTGGAGGTGGAGCCGTCCTGCAGGCACGGAGGAGGAGGAGGAGAGCCGGCCAGGAGGATGCCGTCCCGCATCTGCGCCACCTCGTCCACGTAGGAGCGCGTGTGGCCGTCGCCGTCCTCGCCCTCGCCGACCACGTCGATGTCGGTCTCTTCCGAAAGGAGGGAGGCATCCGACATCTCCGAGCTCAGAGTCATGGCTCAGTCTGTGCGCTCCGAGCTGCCCCTGAACCCCCCCTCAAAAACACGTCAAAAACTCATAAGAGAGGGAGAGGAGAGGCGCAGGAGAGAAACGTCCGCTGTTTTTTGCGCTGTTTCCATAGGTTTTTATTTTTATTTTATTTTTTTCTCTCTTTTCTTTCTTGGGAGGTTAGGCAGTTCTCAGACTGAAGCGCGAACCCTGGAGTGGTAAGACTGAATGTGTGCTATGGGGGGGAGAACCTGCGAAACGGGCAAACCTAGATCTCACAAGGGGCGGGTCTTTTCTTTAAATTTATACCACCGCCCTGATCACATGGGGGAGGAAACGTCACAGAGGCAAACGAGAAGCATGTAAAAAAAAGAAGAGAGACAACAACAAAAAACAATAATATAATAAAAATTGAATTTGAAAACTCAGGTTGTCCTTTTCCTGTGAGGAAAGAGGTTTTCTATAGTGCTTTTTTGATGCATTCCAAACTCAAATGCGTTTATTTGTTAGAAATGTAGCCAATTGCTATGAGGACACGCATGTCTCCATTTATCTCAATTTACATACAAAATAATAAGAATAAAAAAAGGGTGAAATAAAGGGGTTAAAAATGCATTATACAATAAGCTCAGTGATTGGCCATTTATTTCTCTTCTGCCCGCTTCCTGGGAGTGGCGCTCCCAGTTTGCGTGATCCCGCACTTCTCCAGATTATCCTGCGAGCCATTTGTAGTAGGAAAGAGTCAGCTGTTAACTCGAATCAGTCACGGGTCACGCAGAGCAGGCAAGCCCCCCTACATGTACATGAAGCCGGGGCCTAGAGCCGGCTGCATGCGTGGTGCTGTGGGAGAGCGGCTATAGACTCGGATTTTTTATTATTATTTTATGGAGCCATTTATATTTTATTGTATTTGTCTGGTTTAACAAAACAACACAAAACAATAATTTTATAATAAGCATTGCAGAAGACGTCATCTTTAATGAATGTCAGGCAAAAATCGCAAAATTCTTATTATTTATTTTCCTGTTTTAGGATTTTTTATTTTTTATTTTTTACTAATCTTTTGGGTTCTTTCTTTGATGTTTAACGTGTTAGGTAATAAGTCAATAGATAAGCAAATTGAATTTAATTAAATTCTGGCTTGCTCATCTTGAGGTTGATTTAAAACACTTTATCACATTTATTGTTCGAAATAACAATAGTACCTGTTAGTGATGGTTTTTAAAGCACAAATTAAACATGACAAGCAAGTAAATAAATCGAAATTTGAAAATAATTCTGTTTGTATTTTTACATTATTAAATAAGGAAAACAGACGTTTTTTTGTTTGTTTATTGATTTATATATTAAAAATACATAAAGAAAAATTAGGTGTGGTTCATAAAAAAAATCCATATCCAAACACGCTTAGAACTTGATAAGGTAGCTTCCCTTTCCAAGGGGATCTGCTTTGTTTGCGTATGACTCCCCCCACCCCCAACGTTTCAGACGTTTCCTTGTTTACACCGCCATCTAGCGGGGAAATGGTGCCGTACAAAAAAAAAAAAAAAAAAGAAAAAACCTCCAAGTGGCGCAACATAGTGCCTGACTAAAACTTGATTCATTTTTAAATAATTCAGAATGCTGGAGTTATTTTGTCAATGTTACATAGGCTGTATTCTGCTGATGTTCTTTTTTTCTGTGCGTAGAGCAAAAACATCTCTTTGACCATAATTTCGCTTTTTAAGGACATCACTTACCAGCGCCAAAATTAATCGAAAGTAGGGTTTTATTTTTCCTATCGTTGATAATATCGTTGATAATATCCTTGATATTTTGAACAATAGCTGATGTTTAATTCGGTCAAAATGTAAATGTTGGCGGTTTTAACCGGTTCATCCTAAAGGTGTTAAAACTTCTTAAAATATATAAATTGACTGACAGTTCAATGTACGTAGACTCAAAAAGAGATCTGCGACAGACAGATATCTGTTTATCCTCAAACGTTTATCGTGATAATAGAGCAACTTCTTTCTCTTTTTTTCTTATTGAATCATCTATTTATTTTAAGCATATATATATTTATATATAAATTTAGAAATGAAAATACATCAAGAGTAAAAAAAAGATGTGTGTGTGTGTGTGTGTGTGTGTGTGTGTGTGTGTGTGTGTGTGTGTGTGTGTGTGTGTGTGTGTGTGTGTGTGTGTGTATGTATGTATGTATGTATGTATGTATGCAAATAAACTCAGAAAAAATGCTCGGAAACCTCTGGCACCTGCTACTTATCCCCTGCATCCCACTTTTTCCATCCAAATAAAAGTGATATTACAAGTGTGAGATGCAGAGACTTTAACCTAAACATAAATGCTCGAATAACCACATTATACTCTGAAAGCAAATGGAGGTTATGGAATATAAGGTCATTTTCCCAACCTTGAGACATCTTGATGCAAATGCAAAAAGAAAGCTAATGCACTCTGGAGCTTTCTGTTGTTTATCTGTATTTACAGTCAAGAGGGACGAGTCCTGACAACCACCAATCCCTACTTGTTTGGAGTTTTTTAAATTGAGCAAAAGCCCAATAAAAAAAAACACAAAACAAAAAGAGTGAGAAGCCTGTACTTCCCTTACTTTCTCAGAGTTAATCTAACAAAGATTTATATTTGTGAAATGTGTTTTTGCTTGTTTTTTCACGACTTCTGCTTTTAAAGAGTTCTGAAAAGCAAATGACCTACAAAATAGTCAAACTAGGACTGGTTTACTTCACAGCAATTATTGATGTTTTGAAGCATTTTATTGGTAAAATCTTAGGTTCAAAAAGTGCACAAGAAATGCCACTTTTCCACTGACACTTTATTCAAACACAAACAACAGTTTATTTCACTGGGAATGTTTTGGTCCTAGTTACATACAAAACAGGTGAGGCCAAAATTATTCATACCCATGGTTGATTTAAAACACCCAGTGTTTAAGATTTATGGAACAATTTCACTGAACACAACTCACTTTTTGTGCTTATCATTACTTTATAGTACTATTGCATGCATATATTGTTATATATTACATATATAATGATAATACCTGCTACACTCTGGTACACACACTGTAAATTTACAGCGGAATTCCAGTAGTAACATACTGTTATTCCAAAATACGGTAGGATATTGTCAATTTGATGTCTTCTTCTGTTGTCACAATCAAGACTGACGAGTAAACTACTGAAAAAATAATTGTACAATACAGTTTTTTTTCTAGGCAAGACATTTTACTTGTATTTGCATCTTAGAGAACCAGCATATTACAGCATGTTACACCAACAATATTAAACGGAAAGAAAAAAATACTTTTAGGGAATGAATCAGAGCATAATCAAAAATGTTGATTACCAGTGTTGGTGTTGTATGTTAAAAATACAACGTTAATTAAACACTTGTTTAGTCAAATTCAAAGATAGGTTTGTCAGTTTCCCTAAAGAGATGGTGTTTGATAAAGAGCTGCTCCCACAATCACAACGTATCTGTGACGTCACGTGTTTACCCTGGAGACAGCAGTATGGCGTCTTGTCTGGAGCTTATCAAGGTAAGTTCCCCACAGCTATTTAAACAATATCTCAATAAAGAAAAACAAAACAAGGTAAGTTCCATGTTAAGACCATCATGTTTTTGATTTTGATCATTTTTATGAGTGCATTAACTTTCTGTTTGCGCAAGAGTATCAACTTATGCTTAACGTAAGTTTATTTGTTTGGATATCGCGGTACAACTGTTCAGTACAGGGGCGCTCAAGTCCAGTCCTTGAGAGCTGCTATCCTGAAACTTTCAGACGCTTCCCCGCGCCAATTAACACACCTGAATCAAATGAAAGGCTGCTTAGCAGGTCTGTTGGAGTAAAGATGCATCGAAAAGTTGCAGGACGAGAGCTAATAAAAATAATAAACCAAGGGTGTCCTTGGTTTATTATTTTTGTTAGCAGCTAAAGCTAGCCAAGCAGACTGTGTAGCACGGGGTGTCGGGTGGTTAAACGAACATTAAACCAGGCATTCTTCTGTTGGTTCATGTGCTTCGTCCTCAAGGGCGTAGGAACGAGTCTGTCATTGGGGGAGACGCATATCGGAAACCTGACAGATCAGCCAATACCTTGAGCAGAAATGTCAAACAATTATGCCATCAACACGTCAGTAATGCGTTACTCTAATCTGACGCTTGTTTCAGTAACAAGTATTCTAACATGTTACTATTTACAAACCAATAATCAGATTAAAGTTATGCATAGTACAATGACCGTCATTCCAGGATGAACACTCACTTTAGGATTTGCCTCACAACTACCAAGCTAAATACTCTGGTAGCACAGACAGGCTAACAGATTCTGATATATTTTATTGGTCAAAAGATATTTGATTATTGGTCAAAATGCATTGATATAAATTGACTGGTAATTGAACTGGTTCTACCTCTTTCTAAAACCAAAGTAGAAAACAGCTCATAAAATAGGACTCAGCAGTTTTAAACTCAATACATCAGTTTGACCAACAAAAATAAAATCTAAAAAATAACTTTTGTTCTTCTTGAACAACTCTCTACATCAGTCCAACAGTTTGATCTACACAATAAAAAAAATTATACTTTTCACATGTAACAGACCCTTAGCTCCTCACTGTTAACTCAGTCTCACTTTCCAGCTCTGCATTCAGTAACTTACCAAACATGAGCCATAAAAAACACTGAGGCAAAAAGCCTAAATGTTTTTTTTTCCCCGTCATTTTCAGCCACAAACATTTAACTGAAATATATACGGATATGTGTTTCTGTCTCTGCCTCCCTCTGACTCTCTGTAGCCTGATGTTCCTGCATGGATTCATGGATTTACAACAGAGACACTAATGTAATTTACAGTGTCAGAATGTGAACTAAATATAAAAAGTATGTTTTTATCATATCAAAAAAAAATTATCTTTGTCTTTCTGTTTATTCACTGTCACATGCTGTTTTTATTTTAATTATGTAAAACACTTTGAAATGCCTTGCAGCTGAAATGTGCTATGCAAATAAAATTTGATTGATTGATTACAGAATGAGAATTTAAACAACGTAATTTTCAGATGTATACATTATTATACATCTCAACTCTATTTACTGTGTAGCAAAAATGTTCACTAATTTATTTTTAAACCTCTCCTCAAGCACTTTTCTTATTGTCTAACCATTACCCTTATAGTGTGGAAATAATTTTAAAAATATTCAAACGTTGAAAGAAATCAACCTGACATCAGTCTTCACCTGTTCTCCTTTCTGGTTTTATTGAAATTAATATAATGTTTATATCTTCACACTCTGAAACTCCACCTGGCTCTCCTATGTCTTTCCTGACCTGCTCCTCTCATAATAAAATAGTTTAGTTTATTTAAAAATTAAAAACAGTTAATACATATTTCAATAAACTAAATGAAGACCTCATCAGAGCTTCTTCACCTTTCTTCAACATCATTCTAGCACTGCTGTACTCCTCAATATATAATATAATATAATATAATATAATATAATATAATATAATATAATATAATATAATATAATATAAATACATGTTAAGTGGTCGAGTATGATCAGGTGTTGTTCACTTTAAATAATAAAAAGACTCATTTTGCTGCTGTTTCAGTCTCATTCTAAATCATTGTGACCAGACTAGCAGACTTTAAACAAAGTTGGCAGTAAAATTTTGGACATGTGACTATTCCAGAATTAAAACCGCTTAACCAAAAAGATTTAGTTCTATATATGAAAGTAAACTGACAAGATGTTATAAACGAGCGATATTCATGGCAAAATTCCTGACAGACAGTTTATCTCATTCAAACTCCGTCTGCTGCTGCCTTTACTCTGAGCCGTTCAAAGAGGGGAGGGGGAGGAGAGGGGAGCAAGCGCTCTGCTGAATGCGCTGTTGTGCGCCTTAAAAATAAAAGCATGCGAGTGGAAGATTTTAAAATTCTTCGCAACTGCGGCGAAATTATTGGGAGGGACGAATGTGGCTCTCTTCAATATTAGGGGGGACATGCCCCCCCCGTCCACCCCGCTTCCTACGCCTATGTTCGTCCTACATCCAAAGGCCACAAGAAGAATCCAAAACAGCTCATGTCAAACCGGACCATATTTTCAGATATGTGCAGGTATGTGGTTATTCTAATGATCCTACTTCTTTGTAGAAGCACTTTCTCATTGGCTTTCTTGCTATCTGAATGTAGCTGTGCTACTAAATATATTTAATAATTTTTATTATTCGTCTTCTTATCATTATGTCAAAGATGCAAGCCAGTGTTGAAGCCTTCCTCATTTCCGTGCAACCAGGACAGCCCTTCCTCCTGCATGTTGGTGAAAACGAGCAGCACCAAAGGCACTTCACCATCAGTGACCACAAGATCATCCAAGGTAGCTTTTGATGAACTTTCAAAGCACACTTCACCTTCAGTTCAAAGTACCATGAATTCCTCTACAACTTCTGTAAATTAATCCAGCCTACAGTTTTCAACATTGATGTGACTTGCACGACAATTGAGGAGTTTAAGATCCTTGCTTTTATTTTACCTGGCAGAGTGGACATTCTTTATTATGATGATCATTTAAATGCATACTGTATCAATAAGAGGATTTGTTTTATGTTCTTCCAATTAATGACTTGGTTTATTACAGTCCCTGTGGCAAGCAGTTTTCTGCATGGTCAGCATTGAAGGCCATATTGTCTTTGAGAGGGTCCAGCCAACATTCCAGACAGGACAGTGTTGTCCGTCTTCTTCATCTTCAGCCTCCAATATCAACATGAGGCAGCCAAGACTTTGGTTCATTCAACGGTAAAACCATTCCTATAATTTTTTTTTACAATAACATGGTTTTAAAGCAAGTTATGATTAACATTTGACAAAGGTGGTGATGTTTTCTCTTTACGTAATTAAAAACAACTTTATTTATATATTGTACCAGTTGTATTCAGAATGCCACACTATTTATATTCTCAGGAATTTTCCCATTTTTGATTTTGTTTTTTAGTCGCTTCATTGGGATTAACCCGGAAAGGGCACAAAAGCCAGTCATGGGAAGATGGTATCCAAAAAGACAGGAAAGACCATTCAAAAGAAAAAGTGACAGTCAATGTTCAGGTTTCCACCCTCATCAAAAACCTGATGGACTTTGAGTGGCATCTCATTCAGGTTAGTTGTTGTCCTTTTCTTTTCTTTGAAATATTTCTGTTTCCATATTATTTAAGATCTAAATTGTATTGGCTTTTATTTTTCCATGTTGGACGGTGCCTTCATCTGCATCTAATAAAGTAAGTGCCACTTGGACTCTTGAAAACCACTAATAGTTCATATTTTAAAACCCTGTTAATACTAGAATTCCACATTATTTCAGCCATGTTGAATTTTAGATTTTGGAAGTCCTTTTTCATTGATTTGCTAAGCATACCTAAAGCATGGATATTTCTTTAAGAACTGTGTTTTTCTGTTCATAATATTGTAGAAATTAATGAGTTAAACCCAGTTTATGTCGCTGTAAACTGAAAGTCTTCAGTTTTTATTCCAGTGTTAGTGAAACTATATTGACTTTGAAGGCCTATTTTTTGCCAGTTCTCTGAGGAATGGTTTTGTGTTATTCGTTTTGAATGTTTGAATATACTGGAAATATATGTGGTTTGAGACATAGTGGTGCCTTTAAATAAAAATTCTGTTCAGATGGTTACTTATCGCATCCTCTTTTGTGTTATGCGAAGTTCTGATTATGCAGATTATGTATTTTAGAACCGCATCAATTGGGTTAGGTATTAATGTTCTATCATAAAACTAAGACTGTACTTTAAAAAGTAGCATTACAGTTTTCTTTGCAGTAGCTTACTCATAAAGTGAATGCAGTAGTTAAACTAAATTTACAGTGAAAATAATGGAACCTACAGACGCCAGTATTTGAAGGTATATTTACTTTCACCACTGTATTTTACGGTGGCCAACAAGTACGAACACCCAGCAAAGAAGAGAAAAACACATGCAACAAAAAAGAGATGCGAATAAAAAATGCTGAAAACAGAAGTGATCCAGACCACTAGGGGGAGTCGAACAAAGAACAACTGTGTCCAAAGTCAGGTTTTGCATCCTTGGGTCCTCGACGACTGGAAGAGAGAAGCTGTAGCTTTCAGCTAGCTGCTTAGCCTCTACCGTGGCGTTATGTTGCTTAGCAACCGTGACAACGTGAATCACATTGCGGCGAAGGGAAAAAAAAAACGGACTCCAAAGTATGTTTTTTTTTTCTCCTGATTTCTCTATTACTCTAAACCTTTTGTAATAAAGGCTGTTGCATATTAAAAAAATCTTAGTCTGATTCTAAAATGTTCATACACGTATAGCACATTTACACAAGGAATGTTAGCAAAGTATCCCTTTTCAAATACTCTCCAAATCTCAGGTAAGACAATACAGTTTAATCAAACTATTGTGTTTTTAGGCTCAACTTTAATCAGTCAAACCGATTTGCTCAGGAATAAATGAAATATTTGAGTGAACCAAAATATTACAACTAGATGTTACCTGACTTAATATCTGTGTTTAACTAACTGTCATTTGGGAAAGCCCGAATGAGTCAGGTGTTCTCCCGTGCAATATAATCCTGGACCAGCTGGCAGCAGGCGAGGGGAGCTGGGTGTTAATACAGCGCGAGCAGACATCTCCGAAAACGTCGAGCAATATTGCAATTAGGTGATGCACTGATGAACCAAGCAGAAATGTGAGATTTATACATCTACATTCTCGCCTACAGACATTGTTTAAATCATGTTGTATCACAGTTGCTAAGCAACATAATGCCGAGGTAGAGGCTAGGCAGCTAGCTGAAGGCTACAGCTTCTCTGCAATGCTCTCTGCCTTCGCAGAGAGCATTCCGGTCTACGGAAGACCGAGAAACGACCCGGTCTTCCGTAGACCGGGTCGTTTCTCAAGCCCATGTAGACCCCGAATTCGGACACAAAACTCTTGTGGTCTGGAACACTTATTTTTATATATTTTTTGCATCTCTTTTGTTTGCGTCTTTTCTTTGTTGTATTTGTTTTTTTGTCATGTTTGCTGCGCGTTTGCACCTGTCGACCACCGTAGTATTTTAACAATTATGTATTTTAGTTCTGCTGGGGTCCATGTGTATTTGTTACAAGTTGCATTGTGATCACTGTTATGTGTAGAGTGTTATGGGGTTCCTCTGTCTGACTCTGCCGACTTCCACTCACATGTGATGGACCTGTCATGTGGGCAGGGGAGCGGGGAACCAGTACCGATGCTGATATGACAGAACACCGGAAGAGCAGAGAGTTCAGTGTGTGTTAGCAGTGAAGCTATTCAGTTGAGTGTAACGGTTTGTTACAGGCGCGAGCTGCAGCCTAAAATTTCAGTCTATGGATATGGTAAGTTGGTACGCAATGGGGTATATGCCACGGACTTCCGTTTTAGCACTTCCGCATTTTTATGCCACATAGAATGCTTCCGGTGCATAGGCAACAGTATGTTAACAGTGGCTCCTCAGTCCTGCAGGACTATTAATGATGCTTATATAATTATTCAGACGTCCTGAAACGCTCCAACAACAACAAAGGATTTAAGCTGGATGTGTCAAAACTTCACAATAACTTCGAAGGTAAGTTAATAAATCGTTTGTAATCACCATAATGCCTCATATGTCTGACATAGCTAACAGGGACAAGCTTACAAAGGTGCTATGTAAATGTTAAGTGTTTTGATTATCTGTGCATTGTGCAATCCACATATCTATGCTGTATAGATAGATAAAGATATAGATATAAACATATATAGATCTGTCTATATTGTGCCCAAGCTATCAGTCGAAGCTAAAGTTAGCTTCCGAATGTAGCATCTAATTCGGAAAATAGCTAAAGAGCGATTACATTTAATTTTTCACTATCTTGAGCTTTTTTAATGTGTTGTACTTTAAAAACAACACCTAGACATTTCAAACCTAACTAGATTATTCTGTACTAACAGCAGAATAAATAAAACATTTGTGAAACCTTCTAATTGATTTGTGAAATTTGCAAAATGTCAATAGATTCCAGAACGCATTAGATCTGAATTATTAATTTGTGATTATTATTTTAACTTTCCGTTTTCTTTATTTTTTTTAATCTTTATTATAGTTGGAGTTGGACAGTTCTGTTTGATGGCTTCCTGGAGGGAGAGATCGGCTGAGCTATTGTGGCCAACAACTTTTCTCCTGCTATTAACGTTTTTGCTTTTCTTAATATAAAGTATTTCTATCAGTTGCTCTTTTTCCGTTTTGAATTCAGTATTTGTTTATACAGTATTTTTTTATTTTTACCTTAATGCTTACCTGGTCAGTTGAGGTGGAACTGACCAGGTTCCACCTCAACTGGTGGAACTGGTGGAACCATGTGACAAATGTCACATGGTTCTGACATTTGTCAGAACCATGTGGTTCTGTCAGAACCACATGGACTGAGCTGGTTACATCAGATCAATCTGAATCTTTATTTCTCATTAAAACATCTTCTTGTAATTTTGAGACATTGTTATAAAATTGCATCTTTATTCTACTGTAACGATGACTACATTCTTGCAATTAAAAATTCTTGTATCCTGACCGTAATGCTCCTTATACAAATCACAGAACAGATGATTGAAATAAAGGCACTTTTTGAAAGTATTTTCTGTGATTTTATTATAGAAATTGAGGGCAGGAGGAATCAATTAAAATCAAATCTGGTATGAAAAAAAATCTTGTATCATCCAGCCTTATTCAGCATATTAAAATATATGACTAACTACATATTACTTAATATTCACATTTCTTTGCTGGTATTACCTAAATGTGTTGCATTTTAACATCTCACTTGAATTCCTGATCTACATGCAAATACTTGATATAACGTAAACACTGAGAAATGGGGAAAAATGGTTTGAGAAATGTAGAGAATGACAAATGAGATTCAGTTTTATTGTAGGTACAAACAGGATAGCAAAATGAACAGTGAATATATAATATACTTCCTGGCAGCTAATCAGACACCAGACTTGTTTTGCCTTTACTGGTGATGAAAACTCGTCACTCTGGAGCAGAGGAAGTCCGGCTCAGCCCCGTCCAGGATGACTGCAGTGTCAGGGTAGCCAACAAAGTCTGCAGGTAGATTTTTGTATATCTGGTGCTCCGGGTTCAAGATCATAGTTTAACCAAGTACTGTAAATAAAGTTAGTCCACGTTGTGATGATCCTGCAGACCGTGGACTGATGGCTGCCGTGCCGGTCAGCTGGTCCAGGTGCTTGGATCCAGTGGAAAGGTAATTGGCACAGCGATCATGACTCAAAAACGCATCACGAGGTGTTGCTATGCAAACCTGAAAAATTTAAAACAAAAAAACAACAACTAATAAGCGTCCATATTTAGCTGCACAACATAATCAAAACTAATAAATCCTCAGCTCTTTTTGAGAGTTTTGCTTGAAAATACATTGACAATATCTCAGGAAATTTAATGTTTAAGTGAAATAGTTCTGGTATCACAAAGAAACTGCAAAAAAAAATGTTTCAGAGTTGTAACAACACTGAAGTTACTGAATAAGAATGAACTGAAATATTTACTACTTAGAAAATGCATGTTAAAATCTGAATACTTTTGAAAGTGTGCAGCTGAAATTAATTTAAACTTCAAGCAGGCAAAGCATCGTGTTCGCCTAATACCTGCACCAACAGTAATACAAAAAATTATGCATATAAGAGGCATTAGTTTATAATAGTCGAGGCAAACCTAAATTTACCATTTTAAAAACAAATGCAGTCATAACCTCATTTTCTAAGCAAAATCTCAGAGGGGAAAAAAGAGAAATTACGTTGTGTAAAGCAAGAACAGATTATAGCAGCCAAGTGGAAAAAATCACTCTAACGTGGATTATAATTATGAAACAGCAAAGGTAGATGTCATATTTTCGGGATTCGGGAAATACATGATTTCTACCATTTGTTCTGTGTGTTTTTTTATGTGGGTCGGTGACACTTAAACGGCTGTAAAGCGAAGGTTTTGGACCTTAATCTGACTGACTAGATCGGGCTGAAGCGTTGCTGCCCTCGGCTGTTCTTAAATTACCTGCTCGGTATCGCTTGGACTGCATGTTAAATGTATTTTATATAATTGTCACATATAAAAAAAACCTAAGGAGTTGCCTAAAAATAATGTCATACTCCGTATAACACAAACGCAAACATCAACACACGTATTGATTTACCTTGTGCCGAATCGCTGCCTCTGTTCTCAGCCTGTTCCCGTAGCATTATTTTTCCTCCAACAAATTATTCCAGTAAACGAAGCATGTACAGCTCTCTTTTAACCTCCGTCTTCCCATTTCTGACGCTGGATCTTCAAAATTCTCAAGCTTTGAAATAGCAGGCAGCTACAAACTGTGTGTTAGCTGTAGTGGCTAAGTTTTGGCTACAGTCCGCTGTCACCTCGATATCAGCAGGAAAATGAAAAAAAACTAAGCACTGGATGGTACCGGCTAATTATTGGACACAACGGCACTCCACAAAACTCGGTTGTTGTACCAGTAGCTCACAGATATTTTAAGTTTTGCGTCTTTTTCATGGTACAGATCTTGCAGCTTTGGGTAAAAACCATAGGAGCAAGCAGGACCCGGAACCAATCTATGTGGCATAAATTCAAACGGAAATACGTCACCACCTCTCGTGGCATATACCCCATAGCAGCTCACTCTTATTTCTAATAAACCCTGTTGGCGTCATTACAGTATTTACTTAGAGTACACCACTTTAAAAGGTGATTGCAGGATTGAAAAAGTAAATGTCCAGTAAATTACTGGTATGTACAGACGCCAGCTTTTTAATTTTTTTAACCGTTTTTCTGAAAGAACGGTTAAAAACAAACAAACAAACAAAAAAAAAAACTGGCGTCTGTAGCTACCAGTATTTTTTTTAAATCGTTCTTTCATAACGGTAGATTACCGTTCTTTCACAGTATCTATACCGTACTTACGTTGACGGTAATCTACTGTCAGGATTAATTACGGTACAGCTACTGTGCATTTACAGTAAACTTCTGGCGTCTATAGCTGCCAGTATTTGACTGTAAATTTGCAGGATTATGTTTTAGTGTACACATTTAAACTACTGATTTAAATCCTAATCTTGATGAAAAAAAAACAGCTTTTAGATTGGTTTAATAATGATCGATAAGAAAGGAAATGGATCAAATACATTTACAGAAGTGGGTAAAAGTTAACCACATCGGTAATGTTTTTGAAACGCTCACTATAACAAGACTTGCATTTTTAATTTTCCCACAGAAACACTATTTTGCTGTGTGCTGTTATATCTAGAGTAGCGGTTGTAACAGTCGTAATTGTGTAGTATCTCTTTAAGACATTCTAGTATCTCAGATGACGTCATGTATGCGTCGCTGTTTCTTTTTAGAGAACGTCTGAGAAACCTGCTACAGTTGGATACTGTAACAGTCGTTACAAATTGTTACAATACCTGGACTGAGACGGACATATAACTCTCTTATGTTAGTGACGTTATGGGTTGCTTTGAACTCTGCTTATTTCATGTGTGAATGTATAGCAGCCGTTCAACCGGGCTTGTAAGGTTGGTGAAGAGCGTCTTATTAAAGGACAACACTGTGGAATTCTCAGTACCAGTGAAGTTGTGAGTTTCTAACCGTCCAGTCGAGTCCACCGCCTCCTCTCCTTCCTTAAACACAACCTGAAGCGTTACAAATGGCGCCCGAACAATTTCTCTTGGACCTCAGAATGCAGTATCTTCTACCAGCTAATATTTGAAACGTGGAAGAAGTACTTTACAGTATAGTGGACGTCCGAACGAACCGAGCTAGGCCAGGCGCGGACTTCGGAGCTTTTCAACGGCAATGAGCGGAATCTTCAACGCCGTTTTTGGAATATAACACGGTCCCAGGTTTAAACCCTTTACCGTGACGACTTGGAACAACTGCACCGCCTAGACGTGAGATGGATTTTGCTTTATAATTTCTGAATGTGCCTGTGGGCACGGCGAAGCGAAGCGGAAAACCCCTCATCGGCTAAGCGCGCGGCAGACCTTTTTTTTTCTTCTTCTGAACACTCCCTTCGGAAATTTCTTACTGGAGTCAACTCTGTACCGGATCAGGGCTGCGAGCCTTTAAGTCCATCAGAGAAAATACGAACTGAAGCCGTGAGTACTTGGAAAAATAAATAAATAAATAAATAAATAAAAGGAAAAGACAGAACTGAATTCATCCTAGCACAACTCAGACAACAAGGGCTTCGTCTCAGACCCATTCGGATTCGCTGGAGTTAATTAATACTACCAGAGTGCTCGCTGCTGCGTTGCACCAAACAAAATTGGAGCCCCCTGTGTTCACTAATGATGGTGGTCTTCACCCAGAGGAATGGCTGCAGTCTGTCAATGCTTACAAGACTTCTTTAGACTTAACAGACACACAGATTCTCAGAGAACTACCACATTTTCTAGCTAAGGCACCAAGGAAGTGGTTTAATGTTCTCAGCTCTCATGTCTGTACGTGGGCTGAATTTTGTGGACTTTTCAGAACTGTGTTCTTACCTGCTGACAACCAGGAAAATATTATGAGGGGTATCCTAGACAGTTTCCAGCACCCCGAAGAACCTCTCCCTACATTTGTGGCCCATATGGTCAGTGAGTTCAAAAGACTGAGGAACCCTCCGCCTGAGCAGGAGCAGATTGACCTTATCTGTAAACATGCAGTAGAGAAGTACAGAGTGGCACTATATGGAACACCTGTCAGGTCAGTAATGGACTTGGTGCTGCGTGCCCATGAGCTCCATTCTGTTCTCGGCACCAGCCTGTCACAACCATCAAGGGTCCAGATGAAAAATAAAAATGATGGTGGTCTCTACTGTTTTAGATGTTCCATGCCTGGTGTTACATCTCGCACATGCCCAAACTGTTCCACTGAGTATCAGGGAACTCGACAGTCTGCAAGACCTGCTAGAGAGCATCCCCAAACTGCACCTGCAGAACCAGAAAGTGCTAACATGATGAGAGAAACACAACCAGTGAGTAGAAAGCAGGAAAACTTCAGAGGGGGGAGAGTTTTTCACAGGGCCAACCCTCCTCCCAGTCAGTAACTCCGCCCTCATTGCCTGTGTCAGTTCCAAGTTCACCACCTATGCTCAATCACGTTGAAGATGGAGCTTCACAATCATCTTGGAATACCCCTTTCAGAGTTAGAGTGAACTTTAAAGGAACAGCTCTGGAGGCCACACTTGACACAGGTGCGTCGCTTTCAGCAGTAAACGCAGACCTGATACCCGAAAAGACCCAAAATATGTCGTTAAAGAATCAGTGGCATTCCCCACCCATAAGACTGGCCAACGGCACAGACTGCAATCCGTTAGGTGTAACCTGGTTGACCATTGGATTTATGGGCAAGTCAGTCTATCAACGATTTGTGATAGTGCAGGACCTCTCATCCCCCTTAGTTCTTGGAATGGACTTTATGACTCGCACTTCACTAACAATTCATGTCCCAACCAGAACAGTAATTGTGGATGACAATTCCCCATTTCTGGATGAACCCTGTGAAAATGACTTTGTGGAGGCTGATCTTGAGTGTGGAACGATGACTCTACAGAACACTCCACAGCTCTCACTTAAGGAAAAAGTTGAAGAAGCTAACTTGAATCCTGAGGAAAAAAATGGACTGTTAAAGTTGATAGATAACTACAGTGATCTGTTTGATGGTCATCTAGGTCGCACTTCTCTGACAGAACATGTCATTGTCACTGGGGATGCAAAGCCAGTTAACTTACCGCCCTACCGCACCTCCCCAGCTAAAAAGCAAATCATTGAAGAGCAAGTACAAAAGATGTTAAAGGATGACATCATTGAACCTGCGTCTGGACCATGGGCGGCTCCTGTGGTCATAGTGACCAAACCACCCCGTGAACCACGGTTTTGTGTTGACTTCCGGGGTTTGAATCAGCTGACTGTGAAAGACTCTTACCCACTACCACGAGTGGATGAGTCATTGGACTTTTTATCAAGAGGAAAGTTCCTGACAACATTAGATCTTGCTCGAGGTTACTGGCAGGTCCCCATTGGCGAACAGGCTAAACCTAAGACTGCTTTCATCACGCATTGTGGCCTGTTTCACTTCAAGGTCCTTCCTTTTGGTCTATGTAATGCTCCTGCGACCTTTCAGCGACTTATGAACAATGTTCTAGCTGGCCTGATTTATAAGTTGTGTGCAGTGTATCTGGATGATATTGTTGTCGCATCACCAACTTTTGAGCAGCATCTACTTGACCTAGAGGAGGTCCTTGACAGGCTTAAATCTGCTGGCCTCTCATTGAAACTGAGCAAATGTCAATTCTGCCTTTCGGAACTCACCTTCCTCGGCTACCGTGTCACACCATCTGGCATTCATCCTGACCCTGACAAGGTGAGAGCTGTGACTGAGTTTAAAGTGCCAACCACGACAAAGCAGGTGCGACAGTTTCTTGGCTTAACAGGCTACTACCGCCGCTTTGTACAAGATTATGCAAGTCATGCAGAGCCACTCTTCACTCTCACTAAAAAGGACGTGCCGTTCAACTGGACTGACGAGTGCCAAGCAGCTGTCGACTTTCTAAAACATTCCATAACTTCGGCACCAGTGCTAAAATTCCCAGATTTTACGTGTCCGTTCTTCATCCACACTGATGCATGTGATGCTGGACTTGGAGCAGCATTAATGCAGAGGGATGAGAACGGCAAAGATGTAGCTGTGGCTTTTGCTAGCCGTTCACTGCATAAGTCAGAAAAACCCTATTCAACTCCAGAAAAAGAATGTCTGGCTGTTATCTGGGCATTGGAACATTTCCGTCCTTATGTCGAAGGTTTACATGTGACTATTTACACCGACCACAGCAGCCTCAAGTGGTTGATGTCTCGACCAAATCCCTCTGGTAGGCTTGCCAGGTGGTCTCTTCGCCTTCAGGACTTTGACTTCAGCATCATCCACAAACCGGGAGAACGTAATAAGGTGCCTGATGCCCTTTCACGTAATCCCCTCCCAGATGTGGACACACCCATGGATCTTCTTCCTCCCTATGCCGTGATTGGAAGCATGGATCTTCGTGCTCTACCCTCTGTAATTGTGTCGGACCGTCCTCATGTTCGTCAGTTGCAACTGGAGGACCCAGTCACAGCCAACTTACTCTGCCAACTTGAAAATGACCAACAGAGTGAGGAGGATAACCAAGATCTGCAAAAGTTCATTGTACAAGATGGACTCTTATATTTCATTGATCCGAAAACAAAGTGCGGTCTTCACCCACTCAAGCAGATTAAACTTTTTGCTCCAACTGCACTCCGTAGTTATCTGCTCAAGTATTATCATGACCATCCTACAGCTGGACATCTGGGTGTTGCAAAAACTCTGGCACGCTTGCGTCTCAGGTTCTTCTGGCCAAACATGAACTCTGATGTAAAGAAATATGTGGTGTCATGTCGTTCGTGCCAAGTCACTAAACCGACTCAAAGAAAACCAGCAGGCCTCATGGTCCCAATCCAACCACAGAGACCATGGGAGTACACGGGTGTGGACTACATCGGCCCACTCCCCCGCACACAAATGGGAAATGCATATATCCTTGTTTTTGTGGACTATTTCTCCAAATGGATTGAAGTGAGTGCTGTCAGGGAAGCAACTGCTCGAGTTGCTGCTAATAAGTTCATCAACGACATATTTGCCCGACATGGTTCCCCAAAATACCTTATTTCAGACAGAGGAACACCTTTCATCAGCGACCTGTTTGAACATGTTGTGTCAACACTTGGAACTGAGCACAGAATGACAACTGCCTACCATCCTCAAACTAATGCAACTGAACGTGTAAATCGCACGTTGAAAACAGCCATTCGAGCATATATTGAGGACAAACACACTTCTTGGGACAAATATCTTCCCCAGATTTGTTTCGCGCTGCGTACGGCACCTCATGAAAGTACAAACCTGAGTCCCGCAATGATGCTCTATGGACGAGAGTTAGACACTCCCTTGGACCTAATCACTCAGCCGTCGTGGGAAGGAATGGACGACCTTGAGACTTCTTACCCAGATCACCTGAGAGCCTCGATTCAAGATGCTCATGATCATGCTCGTACAGTTCTCACAGAAAGTCATAGAAGGCGAAAGCATTACTATGATCTAAGACGACGCCCAATCTCTTTTAAAGTCGGAGATCTGGTCAGAGCAAAATCACACCCAAAGTCGGATGCATCATCTAACTTTTCAGCAAAACTGGCGCCTCTCTACATGGGTCCCTACCGTGTCTACAAAAAGATGTCTGACGTGAACTATTGTCTAACCAAGGTGGACACTGGAGAGAAAGCTGGAGTTTTTCATGTTGCAAACCTTCAACCATTCTACACCTGGGCTACAGCTTCATCTAACAAACACTCAAAGCAAACCACTTCTGCAGATTTGGTTTCCATTTCACCAGACAACAGTTTTTCCCCGGCTCTTTTGGACCCAGAGCCTGACTATGATGTCGACGCTGATATCGTCTCTGATGACGTCTCTGATGACGTCCCAGTCAAAACTGATGGGGAATATGCGGATCCTGTTCCAGCTTTTTTGGACCACGACCCTGTCCAAGACACTGACACTGCTTTGGAGACGGCTCTTAACAGTTTGCCCCCTGCGGACAATGGGTGTGCTGCTGGTGTCTCTTATAATTTTAGACCGAGACGTGTTCCGAGGGTCACCACTGACTGGTCAGTCAATAGATGGACCAACCCTTTTCATACCTCCAGGTTTAACCTGAAGTGACCTTGTTTGAACTTTGTTTTGCTAGTTTCAGTAGTGTTCTGTGACTGTCACTTACGTTTTGTTCGGGTCATGTTCAAACGTTTAACACATGTTATGCTAAGGGTTCTAGCATTTTTAAAAGACAAAAAAAAAAGGAATTCCACTTTTGTAATCGTCCTGCCTGCCTTATTTTTTTGTTTTTACAGTACTCGTCAAAGTAGATATTGCCGTTGTTGAAAACTGTCATGTATGTCGGATTTTCAATATTATGCTGTATATTCCCGGTTTACTTTTAACAACTTATCCATGTATGGAGGTTTGCTAAGTATTGACTGTGCCTTTGCTGTGTTCGGCTGAGGGCAGCCTATTCTGACCTGGGGGGAATATGTAACAGTCGTAATTGTGTAGTATCTCTTTAAGACATTCTAGTATCTCAGATGACGTCATGTATGCGTCGCTGTTTCTTTTTAGAGAACGTCTGAGAAACCTGCTACAGTTGGATACTGTAACAGTCGTTACAAATTGTTACAATACCTGGACTGAGACGGACATATAACTCTCTTATGTTAGTGACGTTATGGGTTGCTTTGAACTCTGCTTATTTCATGTGTGAATGTATAGCAGCCGTTCAACCGGGCTTGTAAGGTTGGTGAAGAGCGTCTTATTAAAGGACAACACTGTGGAATTCTCAGTACCAGTGAAGTTGTGAGTTTCTAACCGTCCAGTCGAGTCCACCGCCTCCTCTCCTTCCTTAAACACAACCTGAAGCGTTACACGGTTCTCAACGTGGGCGGTACCGGGGGCGTTCAGAGGACGGCAGGGGGCGCTGGCGGACATTTTTACAAAAGGGGGCCGCTGGGATGCCTTTGGGGGGCGTTTGGTCGAAGGTAAACTTTACATCTTAAATCCACAACAATACCAGTTTAGACTTTGAGCAACTTGGTAAAACTGTATGTGTAACATTAAATCATTCCTGGCTGCAACTGTATCGATGGCAGCTCTTCTATTCAGTGTTTGTAGCTTCATGGCGGAGCTCCGCTCCGCATCAGTTCAGCGTTACACCGGCTGATGACGTTGCTGTGATTCACTTTGCCTGGTATTTTTGTACATATGTTTAGGCAGTTCTGTGATCATGTCAAAGCAGCAACTTATATTAAAAAGTGTTTTATTGTCCGTTTGAAAGCTGCCCACTTCCATGGAAGGACAACAGAAAATCGCTCTTATAAACATGTAATTACTAAAATCACGATACCCTGACTTTGTATCCCTCTGAAAAATGAACCCATTTAAATAAAGAAATCCCTCCATGGGTGATACCTCGATAGAGAGCGTTCATTTTATAGCGTTAACACCGGAGCTTGGTCCGGTATGAAACGGGTGTGATAAAACAACGGTACCACAGCACTTTTAAATTTCAATAATCAGAATACCGAAATTGTTTCCGTTGTTTTAAAAGGTTTATGTCGGTCTGCCTTTTCCCCATCGATATGTTTCCTGACCGCCCTGCACCTTAGGGAGTTAAACAAAAAAAAATCGATGCGCACATTGCGCAAAATTCTGAAACATGAGAAGCGGGCAAAACGGAGCGACGAACTGGATGTGAATTATGGCATAAAAACAGAATCCGACGCTGAACAGTGAAAAATCAACACATGATATGAAACGCATGACTATTAGGAGGCGCAGCAGGTGATGAGTGAAAATTACTGATGGTCAATAAACGATAAAATAAATCTAGCAACAGTAAAGAAACTAAAGTGGACATAGCAATAAACCGAGAGAGGATAATACTAATCAAATGAAACTAAATGGAAATGAATGAAGAACAAAATGCAAGAATAAACTAAGAAACTAAAGTAAATACGGAGGAATAAACTGGTATGGCAAGACCTTTCGAGCAATAATTAATACAGAGGACAGTATGGCAAGAATAAACAGACACCATTTCCAGATAAAGGGTAAAATAATATTGTTGAAGTGCCATGGGCAGGGGCGCAACTACACATTATTCAGGTGGATGCGAAAACATAAATCGGCACCCCCCCACGAAGGAGCGTAGAAACATACGCTAGTTTTCTTTAGTATTGTATTTAATCTTATCTTAATCTATTGAAAGTCCTGTAGCTGTTTTAGTAAGCTGTGTCTTTGTGAAATCTGTTTCTGTTATTTGTTGGGTCATAACTAATAATTCATAGCATTAATCAAACATGCTGCCAATGTTTGTATGTGTACATGTTTATGTTAATGTAAAAATGAGCAATCACATCGACCAACAGATGTCAAACTGTAACTGTTACGTGTACGTACGATAACTGTTTTTATACACCTACTAATTGATTTAAATTTAACTTAAGGGACTTAAGGAAAGTTTTACAGAAACTTTCATACGGAGCGAGCATCGCCTGCAACCTGCAGAACTAAACTCAGGGCAGAAAAAACCCAATTACGCTTCTTTGTCTGACGTCACGTCCTCCCTCCTCTCTCGCTTCCATCTTGCTCCCCGCATGTGTCTGCTGTTAGTTTACAGGTCAGTGAGGAGCTTTAAATACTTTCTTCTCCGCACTGTTATCCCCTGATCAGACGGCCAGAGGTAAACGAAAGCCTTTCCCGACCGGATGGCTGATATCCGCCGCGGTGTGAAGCTAATCTTACTCACGGATCTGTGTGGCGGTGTGACAGGCCGTACTGCTAGTAGTTAAGCTAGGCAAAGTTAGCCTCCAGCTTCCTCGCAAAAAAAGCTATAAAAAAAACTCATTTAGGTTGAAAGCAGGTTAACTAAACTTGCTTTTGACGTTGGATAACGTGTTGCTGGCTTATTTAGTTCGACTAATAATATTTCATTGTTATTTGCTTGGCTTCGCTCGTTCACAGTACCTCCCAGAAATAAGGAAAATGGCTCGAGTTTTGTAGCAGTCGTCCTGCGGATTGAGTAATTTTGTTTTTTTGTCGTGCAATGCTCACCGGCGGTTCGTTCAATATGGTTTTAACCTGTTATCTTCAGCATTTGCAGTATTACCACACCCACACTGACAATGCTGCTCCGTGCGCATGTGTGTTTATATGCGTGACATTGTTCCTTTATTTTTATTTTTTTTATTTTTTTGTCCAATCAGGTCGCACTTTGCAGAAAGCTCCGTTTAAATTTTGGTTACAGTTAGTATTAAGTGATTTTTTTTTCATGGGATTTGGCAAGTCAAACCTGAATAGCCTGATTTTATTTTATTTTATTTTTTTCAAATTTGTTTAAGCTAGGGTTTGTTTATTTTACCCGTGTTGTTTCTTAAATGACTTGTGGGGGAAGTGGTGTAAAAATAAATTGCATCTGATTTCAATGGTCAGATTCTACATTCTCCCAGATACATTTCTGGGATCAGTCATTCAAAGTTGTCTTTTTTCTGCCTGAACAATGTTTGAATCTGTGATCTTTGTAATAATAGTACTTTAGTATTTTGTAGATTGCTTATAGAAGATTTGAACAATGTTGGAGTTTTGCTTTCTAGTGTCCTATTAAGATTCCCAATGCCTATTTCTATATCTTTAAAAATTTATGTTTCTTGAGGTTTGCGTTTCTTCCATAATTTCCAATCTTGTTGATTTATTTTTTTCCTTCTTGAAGTCAGAGTTGTCACTAGTTTTATCATCTTAAGGAAATTGTTTCATATGTTATACCAAGTTGATACTAAACAGTTTTCTGCTACAAACAAAAAAAACTCTAAAAA
This sequence comes from Poecilia reticulata, assembly GCF_904066995.2. Taxonomy (NCBI): domain Eukaryota; kingdom Metazoa; phylum Chordata; class Actinopteri; order Cyprinodontiformes; family Poeciliidae; genus Poecilia; species Poecilia reticulata. The sequence continues at coordinate 7,470,197 of NC_088841.1, forward strand.
TTATTTCCTTGTAAATATGTGCAATTAATCGCAAAATTTCAAAGTAGGAAGATCGCTGATATTAAGTCAGAAATCTGTAAGTAAAAAAATCTTATTCAAAAGTAAGTATTGTCAAAAGCTCATTAAGTCAGATTTATCCATTTTTGTCATGAGAAAATAACCAAATTACTTGTAAATATGTTAAATCTCAACATTTCCTAGTTGTATTGTTCTGCAGCACACTGAACAAATCCCTTATAAATTTGGCTGTTATGATAAAGTATTTGTATTATTTACTCTTTTTTTCCCAGAAACCACATAATTAATAAAAATTTATAGAAATAAGTTCTTAACATAAAGTTGGCTTTATTTACTTCTACTGTGTCTGAGAGAATCATTTCCTCTCTGCTACGCTTATGTTCTTATTTCTTGTTGGCAAAAGTCAAAAATGTCGTTCACGTAAGTTAATTTCAATATTAAAACCTTCACTAACTTCTAATGTTTCTAATCTAATTAAATGTTTGAGTTGACAGTGTGATGTCTTTACCTGCATGGTGTCTGTGCGCTTGAGATTTCTGCATCATGTTGTCCCATGTTAGTATATCTTAGATTTGTCTGTAAATAACTGCAGCACTACCACTGTGTTATAAAATATCAATCTGTTCATTTGCAGATGAAAGAAGCAATAATGAATCAAGAAAAACTCGCTAAACTACAAGCGCAAGTCCGCATCGGTGGAAAGGTATAGTCTTGGCGTTACACGAAGCCTTTCGGTTCTCTCTGCTGCTTTTTAAAGGCTCCTTCTATTTTTGATTTTTGCTTCACCTGAATATTTCAGAAACAACAAATGTTCATGAATTAATTGCAATTAATTCCATAAGATGGATAGGGCCAATATTTCTCCAGTGTGAAGTTAACGACTTCTTGTGTGTTGTCATGGTTGCTTAAATGCACAACGGTGTAAATACTACTTCCATGTCACGTCCAAGATCTTAACAGAGATGCGTCCTCCCTGTCCTCTCTCCCACAGGGAAGCGCCCGCAGAAAGAAGAAGGTTGTACACAGAACAGCGACCGCCGACGACAAGAAGCTCCAGTTCTCCCTAAAGAAGCTCGGCGTCAACAACATCTCCGGCATCGAAGAGGTAGGCGCCGCGCAGGGCGGAGCACGCGCCCGTCTCCTTCGGTAACACCTCAGCATCTCGTTCCAGGTGAACATGTTCACGAACCAGGGCACGGTGATCCACTTCAACAACCCCAAAGTGCAAGCCTCCCTCGCCGCCAACACCTTCACCATCACTGGCCACGCCGAGACCAAGCAGCTGACCGAGATGTTGCCCGGCATCCTCAACCAGCTGGGAGCCGACAGTCTGACGAGCCTGCGGAGACTCGCCGAGGCTCTCCCCAAACAGGGTCCGTGACCCCCCCCCACGCCGTCGCAGATTCTGTAGCTACGCCACGCTTTTCCGGTCTCGTTGCTGATGAGGTAACTTTGATTACTTCCTCTGCTTCCAGCTGGAGATGGAAAAGCGCCAATCGCAGCAGTAGAAGAAGAGGACGACGACGTTCCAGGTAAGGGGTTCGACATCTGGGGGAATCTTCCCGCAGTGGGATCATTGCATCAAGATGTTCCTCCTCTGGCTTAAATAAATAAAATGCCTCAGGTTTTTCCTTCCTAGGATGCATCGCTGTCTTTTGAGGATGTTCGGCTTTATTTGCTTTTCTTTGCCGAGAAAGTTTTACCCAAACACATGAGGTTGTCATTAGCTCGATCCCCGCTTTTCCCAGGACTTCTCAGGTCCTCGCTAACGCAACAAACGATTACGCAGCTACTGCGCTGTCGAGGCGTGTGATGGCACAGGGGTTAACTACCCTCGCCACCACGTTGTTGATGGAGTTGGGTTTCCTTTTGTTCTCCTGCTGTTTGCCCAAACGTTTTTAAAAATTGTTCCCATTTTAACCTTTGACCCTCTGAGACTTGGACATGGTGGTTCTCACAGAGGAGGGAGAAGCCAACTTCTTGAAGTGCTTTTCCATAATTTGTACTGCGACTGTTTTTTGTCGACAAACTTATTTTCATAGCATGGCTTTTATATTGCTGTAAGTTGATTCTTTGACTTAAAAAAAAAAAAACTAGCATCATTTTTCCTTCTTGACAAATTTGTGCGCCACTTTGTGTCGGCCTCATCTGAAATGCAGTGAAGTTTGAGGTTTTTATTGTGACGAAATAAAGGTAAATTGTGTGAATGCTTTCATAAGGCATCGTATGTCGAGCACATTGCAAGTCTGTGTGAGTGAGGAATCAGGTTTCAGATGAACTCACTCTTCCTGGAAGCGTTTTGAAAGCTCGGATGCGACTTTCTCACCCGGTCAGACAGGTCAGACCTCCACGTTTGTGTCGTTTCAGATCTGGTGGAGAATTTCGACGAAGCGTCTAAGGATGAGGCCAACTAGGGGGAGACGGGAGACGGCAGAACTCAACAGGACCACGTGTGGGGCAGAGGGGGCACGAGATGTTGTTTCGCATGGAAGAAGCGGAGAGTTGACAGTCAAAACACCTGAGCAAGTTGAGACATCGTGTCGGCGTTGAGCCTTCTGTAAAAACCGCAACACTTCAATTAATTACCGCCACACTCTTCAATCATTTCTTTTGAGTCGTTTTGTAGAGTATTACTCCGTTTGGAAACCGGGGTCACAGTATTTCGGTGTTCAGGTGTGTTTATTTCTCAGTCCACCTCTTTGCCACCAGGCTCTCCATATGCTTGTCGTGCTCATGTGGTCTTAATGTCCAGTTACAGTAAGATTGTGTGTCCGATGCCCCCCGGCTGTACATCCGTTTCCTCTGTTACTGAACTGTGGCCTCGCTAAAATCACCATATCTGGAATAAACCTTTGCTACTGTCACTAAATGGAACAATGCGTCTGTTTTTTTTTTTTTTCTAAGTGTGGATGATAAAATGCTTCAAAACATCTTTTCATCAGATATGTTTGGCACTTTTCACCAAATATCTGACTTTCACCCTCATGCTTCTCTTGTACTCTTAATTGTAATACAGGTCATTCTCAAAACATTAGCATATTGTGATAAAGTTCATTATTTTCCATAATGTAATGATAAAAATTAAACTGTCACATATTTTAGATTCATTGCACACCAACTGAAATATTTCAGGTCTTGTATTGTTTTAATACTGATGATTTTGGCAAACAGCTCATGAAAACCCAAAATCCCTGTCTCAAAAAATTAGCATATTTCATCCGACCAATAAAAGAAATGTGTTTTAATACCAAAAATGTCAACCTTCAAATAACTATGTACAGTTATGCACTCAATACTTGGTCAGGAATCCTTTTGCAGCCTCCAATGCGGCATGGAGGCAATCAGCCTGTGGCTCTGCTGAGGTGTTATGGAGGCCATGATGCTTCGATAGCCTTAAGCTCATCCAGAGTTTTGGGTCTTGGTCTCTCAACTTTCTCTTCACAATATCCCACAGATTCTCTATGGGGTTCAGGTCAGGAGAGTTGGCAGGCCAGTTGAGCACAGTAACACCATGGTCAGTAATACCAGTGGTTTTGGCTCTGTGAGCAGGTGCCAGATTGTGTTGAAAAATGAAATCTTCATCTTCATAAAGCTTTTCAGCAGATGGAAGCATGAAGTGCTCCAAAATCTCCTAATAGCTGCTGCATTGACCCTGCCCTTGATAAAACACAGTGGACCAACACCAGCAGCTGACATGGCTCCCCAGACCATCACTGACTGTGGGTCCTTGACACTGGACTTCTGGCCTTTTGGCATTTCCTTCTCCCCAGTCTTCCTCCAGACTCTGGCACCTTGATTTCCGAATGACATGCAAAATTTGCTTTCATCCGAAAAAGTACTTTGGACCACTGAGCAACAGTCCAGTGCTGCTTCTCTGTAGCACAGGTCAGACGCTTCTGCCGCTGTTTCTGGTTCAAAAGTGTCTTGACCAGCACCTGTAGCCCATTTCCTGCACACACCTGTGCACGGTGGCTCTGGATGTTTCTACTCCAGACTCAGTCCACTGCTTCCTCAGGTCCCCCAAGGTCCGGAATCGGTCCTTCTCCACCATTTTCCTCAGAGGTCCGGTCACATCTTCTCATTGTGCAGCGTTTTCTGCCACACTTTTTCTTTCCCACTGAGGTGCCTTGATACAGCACTCTGGGAACAGCCTATTTGTTTAGAAATGTCTTTCTGTGTCTTACCCTCTTGCTTGAGGGTGTCAATGATGGCCTTCTGGACAGCAGTCAGGTCACCAGTCTTACCCATGATTGCGGTTTTGAGTAATGAACCAGGCTGGGAGTTTTTAAAAACTTCAGGAATCTTTTGCAGGTGTTTAGAGTTACTTTGTTGATTCAGATGATGAGGTTCATTGCTCGTTCAGAGAGCCTTTTCATGATATGCTAATTTTTTGAGACAGGGATTTTGGGTTTTCATGAGCTGTATGACAAAATCATCAGTATTAAAACAATAAAAGACCTGAAATATTTCAGTCGGTGTACAATGAATCTAAAATATATGACAGATTAATTTTTATCATTACATTATGGAAAATAATGAACTTTATCACAATATGCAAATTTTTTGAGAAGCACCTTTATATTGTATTGTTTAATGCCAGCTTAAAGGGTTAGCATTAAAATGTATGCAAAAATGAAGGCCTTAAAATTTCTTCAATGAAAAACAAGTTGTCCTGTTGCAATAAGCAACTCAAAGAACCAAATGATAAAACAAGCTCAATAACTTCCTTTTACATGATTCATAGTTTTTCTTTTCTTTCCCTCTATTAAAAATTGGTTAACAAATGTCTTCAGTCTCAACTAGCCCACCTCTTCTTTTTTTTTTTTACAATTTTGTTCACAAAGACTTCATAATTCATTGTATTTGTTTCTGTTGTTTTGTCTTCCAGTCTCTGTGTTAAATGTTCTTTAGAATTTAAAGTTTATTGATTTTTAAGAACTGGTCTTTTATGTCTTTACCATTAGGTTACTTGAAAGTGGTCTGTAAACAATTCTATTTATCGTAATAACTTCTGGGACTATTTATCGTCTGTTTTGTTACTGTGACAGGCCTAACATCAAGTTAACAGCGGGTCTTGAATTTTGTTGTGGCAGGCCGTTTTAATCTCATTATGTGTAGTTTTCTTGAGACTTTACTGTTTCTTTGAGTCACATGCAGTCATCTTCACTGTGACTCAAAGTGGTTGCGGCCATACACCTAATTGAAATTTTTATTAGGTTTGTTTATTGATAACTAGCTGCTAATATATCCTTGCTAATCTGACGGCCATCAAATATAAAAGCAGGTCTATTGCCAGTTGGCTGGATGGTATTTGTCTTGCCCATTTACTCACCTCTGTTGCTAACCAGTATGATTTTTATTTTTCTATATTTTTTTGTTCATGTGTGTCATTATGTCTCGCAATGCATTCTCAGTCTTAAAAGGTCTTAAATTTGAATTGGTGAAACCTGCAGGAATCCTGGTATCCAGCTATATGATGCTGCTCTGGATTAAAATGGAAGCCCTCAGTCTTGACAAAATGAAGACCATTAAAGCTGATTTGATGTGGTTAGCCGGATGATCAGCCATGGTAACGGTTTACATTTCTTTCCATACTAACCTAATGAACTTTTGAATAATCATTTCTTCAAAAGTCATTTAATGATTTAGCTTTAATTACAAATAGAATTTTTATTTTAACTCAATTCAAACTCTTTTCTTGGTTTGCTTTGTTACTTGATGTTTGTTCAGTATGGAGCACTTATAACTGCAGAGTCCTTCACATGAAGTGCTAATTATAGGGCACCTTTGTATTTCCCCTCACAACCAATTTGGTAAATTGCCACAACTAATGGGATTTTATGTAATTTAAGTTTCACAAAACCACATCACACTGTGGCCTAAAAGAAAATCTAGATTAAAAATATATATTTTCTCACATGCCATTCAGTTTTCTTTTTTTGTAGCTTAAAACGGCTTTTATTTTTCATGGTAAAAATTGAACTTTTTTTAAAACAGACAACCAACAAATACGTTTGGACAGACAGCAAAATTACGACTGTTTCAATGCACAAGCCATTTGATACAAAACTGCAAAAGAAGCACCAAAATACCACACAGGGCTGTCGATTTGCAGTGTACGGTCTTTACAGAACATCTAACCGTGGCTGTACATAAACACACAACTGACCCTGGAATGGCCCGCAATACATTCAAATAAAAAAAAATTTAAAAAAAGATTCGGTTAATTCACCGACATGTTGCCAGCTTCATGTTCTCACGGTTCAGTGTGCCTCTGAAATGTGCTTGCTGTGAAGACCAGACGTGACGATGAACAACTGTTTTTTTTTCTTCCAACTTTAAAAACCATTCCAGTATGGTTAAAGTTATTTAACCCTCCGGCAGTCCTACCTCGACATTCGGGGAAAGCGAGGCAGATGTTACGGTCGTCGGTTCCCGAAACCGCAGGAAAAAAAAAGTTAAAATCGGAAAACTTCACACGGGGTCCACTCTACCTCTTTTAGGTCAGCGGGAGGTTTAACAACAGGTGGAAAAGGTGTAATAATATATTAGGATGTGACAAAACTAATAACCCGTAGTTGCTTAATTTTAAACACCACATGTAGTCTGCGACTCGTCTCCAGCTCACTTCCACGTCCTTCGGTGTGCTCCGATTACGTTTACAACTCCAGAGGATTACGTTAAAGTGCAGAGCATGACTGCTTCGAAAAGGGTTAGAAGTGAAAACAAGCTGCCGTGTGCACAAGATTAAATAAATAAGATTTTACGACACGAAGTAAATATTTTTTTTTTTCCCCAAGAGATCAAAATATTCCCGCAGGCTGTGACCCAGGGCATGCTACATGATTGTCCAGCACCAAGCAACGTCCCACAAGGAGTCTGTCCTCTCCAGGAGTTCACTCTCTGATTCCCATCAGTAGCTTCAGTAGGTGGGCCTCCATCACCTGTTGAACTGAACACACAAACACGGATTTGTTTCAAGTGTAGAACCAGTAGATGGCGCCACACGACCAAAGAAACAAACCCCTCAGTAACGGTAACACTGAAGGTTTGCTTAACAGCCAGGTGATGCATGTGCATCTTCAATGGTTGGTTCTATGCTCAGGAAAGAGTTCTGTCCCACTGATGGATGTGGTCTGGGTGCAAAAATGTACCAATCAGCAGCAGGATTTAAAGTCGGTCTTTTCAAGAGCCGAGAGGCCACTCTGTGATGAAGACTTCACTCCAAAAACAGAATTAAAAGTCAGATTGCAAATGCGGCAGACCTTCATTTTTAGATAATTTCTGTGGTTTGGAGAAACCAAAACTTAAGTCCTTGGCTCAAATATCAATCGCTACATTTGGAAGAAAATGTAAAAATTGTTAGAACACTATCTCAACTGGGAAGTATGGGGGTGGCAGCATCATGTTGCGGGAGAGGTTTTTGTGGCTGATGCTCCTCATGAGACGGCATCATGGAGGAAGAATATGAGGAAATATTGACGCAACATCTCAAGATATCAGTTCAGAAAATATTTGATTTATATTTAGACAATAGGAAAAAAATGTTTTTTTGTTTTTTTTTAAATGTAACTGGTTTCAACTTTAGCCTGAAAAAAAAAAAACAATTAAGAGGATGAAAAATATTTATACTAAATTCCAAGTTGTATTATTGTTTTTAAAAATCACTGAAGCCATTTCCTGGATAATTATTCACGTCTTTGATGAGCATGTAAACCTCTACCCAGCGCTGTATTTAGAGCTAAACGTAGCGATCAGACACGTTTATTCCTCACACACCGTTTCGATGACCCATAGCCACGGCCATATCCATGGCGTTGAATCCCGAATCCGACTCTACAGTAGGATCGGCGCCGCTATCTAGAAAACACGAGTGTCGGATTAAACAAAACAGACGGGCATTTTATCCTCTTAAAGTTATTACCTGCAGATGAATTTTCCTTACCTAACAGAATCTCAACACAGCGCACATGGTTGCCATGGACAGCATACAGCAGAGGGGCGCCTCCATTCTAAGGAAGATAAGTTGATGTTTAAACAGTGACGCCCAGAGGGCGACCAAGGGAGTTCAACATCGTTACTTTCCACAACCAGATCTACGTTAACACATCAACCACAATGGGATGCAGGGGACATGAATCAAGCTCATACCCAGTCGTACTCATTGACATCCACTCCGCAGTCGATGAGCATCTTCACTATGTCTGTGTATCCCTTACTGCAGGCCAGAGAGAGCGCACTTTCCCTCCCTTTGGCCAGCAGGTTCGGGTCGGCCCCCTGCAGTCAAGCGAGAGAGAGAGAGAGAGAGTGAATGTTTTCAGAGTCGATTCAATAACCGTTACATGCTCCGTTTTGTTCCGCCCGTACGTTTTGCAGCAGAAACTCGACAACGGCGATTTGTCCGTGCGCCGCAGCCCACATCAGAGGGGTGAAACCTTCGTCGTCTTGGAGATTGATTACGGTCTCTGTGCAAAGAAATACGCCTGAGATTAAAATCTGTTGGAGGTGGCAGAGGTACAAGAACAGGGAACTGTGGGTATACGTTTTCTGTAGTTCATGATTATTAGGTCTAAATTAGGAACCATTGTAGTGTTTATGTCTTAAATTGTTTTGTTCACATTATAGAAGGATTCAAAGTGATATTAGACAAGTTACAACAAGTTAAGACAATTTTTGGCTAAAGGCTGCCTGACAATGTTGAAGTTTTTTCCCCTATAGAACATACAAGATGTAACAAATATCCCTCTATTTATTGGATAGAATCAGTGTTGAATGTTATAAAAAATGAAGGGATTACAAGATGATCCCTGTTTACAGAACTAAACTTCATCAGTAGTCATAGTATTGGGGTGAGCAGTCTTGGAATTGTGTCCACTACTGTGCAAAGAAGGAAAACTGTAAGTGCAGAAAAAGAGGGTACAGAGAACAGGGCCCTGATGAACACACAATGACAAGAAATTGCTTTTACTAAAAGACAAAACTATACATGCTCTAAAAACAAAGATGAACTGCCCACCTTGTTCAATCCTACTGGCCAAAAACACCATTTCTCCCTGGGCTGCCAGCTGATGAATGGATAAAGCTGGAAAATAAGAGGAAAACTTAATGTGTTACACTTCCAACTAAATGATACAAGTAAAAAAAGCAACAACAACAACAAAAAAAAACAAACAGCACTTACAGTGGACCAAAAGTGGTGTGGAGGAAACCTCGTTGCCACGGTGTTTGTTGGTCAGTGTGGTAGACTGTTTGATCGGGGAGAAATGTTTGGTGGTGGACGGCGTGTAAACGTGACGTACTTGTATACCTGGCGACGGTGAGGTTTGGATGTTGCACTCAGCTGAAAGGAAGAAAAGAGATCTTTTAGTGTACACACAGAATGACTTCTTGTGCATTTAAGAAACAAATTTCCACTTAGAAGGCAGATCATACCTTTAAACAGAACGGAAGCTACTTCCAGGTCAGAGTTCACCTGGTCCTGAATGTTCTTACTGTCCTCCTCGTTGAGAGACTTCACAAATCTGGAGCAAACATTCATGTCAAAGCGGTTGGGGAGGATGAACTTGATGCCCATGGCCACATTTTGAGGGCTTGGCTCGTCGGGGATCGGACCCACCGACTGCTCGGTCTTTATGGAGCTCAGGTCAGGCATCACGCAGATCCCCTCCATGTCCTCAGCGACCAGGGGACAGACAGCTGTCCCCGCTACAGCTGCCACGGTAACGTTATCCATCCTCTTATCTTTCACACAGCTAAGGCGGACCAATAAGAATAATGAAACACAGCGCTATATATGTCCTTGAGTTCACTAAACTCAAGGAGTGCCAAAATACAAGAATTAAACTAAAACAGGATTTATTTTATTCATCCAAATGCCCACAAACCGAACTGTCAGTTAGCTATTTGTTAGCATGTTATAGCATATTGTTGCTCCAGCTTTCTGTTAGTCATACTTACTTCTCGGAAAATAAAACATGTTCAGTTGTTCAGACTTGAAGCTTAAATGTTACCAGCGTCCGAGTAGCTAAATCGAAAAAAATACAACATGACGCTAAATTAGAAAATCGTCATAAAATCATCGCTGCAGCTTCGATGTTTTGATAAATATGCGCATGCGCACTTTGATTCTGGGTGCTCTCCCTTATTTGGTTCTCCTTGGACTTCCGGTGTTTTCGGCTATCCAACAGGTGCACTCAGCCGCGGTTTAGTATGATGATGCATTCACGTCGGGTCGTACACTGTATTTTAAAACTATTATTTTTTCCCCCAGGACTTTATAAATGACATCCCAGAGTATTTGCAGATAAGTTTGATATTGTAAAGATTAAACATTACATAGTAAAATCAATGGGCTGCACAGTGGCGCAGTTGGTAGAGCTGTTGCCTTGCAGCAAGAAGGTTCTGGGTTCGATTCCCGGCCTGGGGTCTTTCTGCATGGAGTTTGCATGTTCTCCCTGTGCACGCGTGGGTTTTCTCCGGGTACTCCGGTTTCCTCCCACAGTCCAAAAACATGACTGTCAAGTTAATTGGCCTCTCCAAATTGCCCCTAGGTATGAGTGTGTGTGTGCATGGTTGTGTGTCCTGTGTGTCTCTGTGTTGCCCTGCGACAGACTGGCGACTTGTCCAGGGTGACCCCGCCTCTCGCCCGAAACGTTGGCTGGAGATGGGCACCAGCACCCCCCCCCCCCCCCCCCGACCCCACTGAGGGAAAAAGGGTGCAAGAAAATGGATGGATGGAAAATGGATAGTAAAATCAAATGTTCACCAATAATAATCTCAAATCTGTACATGGCCTTAGTTTAGATCTCATTTTAAACAGGATTGAAATATGGGGCACCATCTATTGTGTATCTATTTTGGGGCACCAAAATAGATACACAAGCTCAGTGTGTATCTATTTTGACCGTTTATTTTGACATGAAACTTTTTCAATTATTTGCAATTTGTGGTGCATCTTCCTGTTTTATTAAATTCCTTTGACAAATGTGAGAAAAGAAATATTCAAGATACTGAGCGAAGTGCTAAAGTTAGACATTTTCTGGAAAAAAAGTTATTTTATCTGAAGATTTTTGCAAAAATTTACCTAATTTATGCCGTTGAAATTACAATTCTACCGACAGATGGCGCCAATGTCAAGGTAAAAATCAATGTTACCTTGAAATTGAAATTGAATTTATCTTAAATTTATCATTGAATATCGGCTTTACGTGTATGGAGAAAACTAATTAAAAACTATATCTTAGTGGTTTTGAAACCATACATATAACAGAGAAAAAAGTATTTTTTGAACTTATGATGACATAAAAGCGTTAATATGCTACCAAGAAAGACAACATAGATGATCAAGAAGAAAGAAACTGTCATCTCTTATCAGTCTCTGAGGACTCTATTTTTAAGCTGCGTGTTGTAAGAAATCTTTTTACAGAATAAGACAAACAAAACATTCAGAGTTGGTTAGTGGGTGGATGAAAATGCAGTGGGGAGTGATTCATGACACATTTCCTCCAGTAAAACTGTTATTTTCAAGGAACAGAGCCAAAAAACACATTGTAGACTATATAAAGCAATGTTAATATCATAAAATAGCCAGAAAAACACAAAATAAATAACTTTTTAAACTGATTATCAGGAGGTCTCCTCTCTCTTAAAAGAATACGGCAACAACGGACATACTTGGGAATTTGATCAGAGTGAAGTAACAATACATCTCAAACAATGTCCTTGTGAACAAATAGGAGCAAAGAATAGATGTTTGGGTAAACAGTACAGTGCAGCACTACGGTTGGTGAAAACCAAACACAGTAACACCTCATGTCAACAGTCAAACACGGCAGAGGAAACTTCACCATTTAGCCACATTTTACAAGTTAAGCCCAATCTAAACGCCTGGTGATTTATTTGGTGCACTGATCTGAAAGATGGTTTTAATACTGTTTCTGACAAATTAACAGGTTAAACAAAATACCAGAACAGTTTACTATAATATAAAATACAAAAATACTGACTGAATGCAGTGAAATACTGGGGTTAGAAGAGGCACTATTTCCTCTGTGTACATTAGTACAATTGTTAGCATGGTCTCCGGGTGCACTGGCAGAGTCTCTCCAAGTACCCCTGCTTCCTTCATAATTGTGATTCTGCGGTAAGACTTAAAATTCAATTTAAGCAGACCTTCTCCATCTAATCTAATTGAAATGTAGAAAATTTGGGAAAATGTTTTACCCCTAGATGTGAAAATCTGGTTGAATCACACAGTAAAAGAACTGTAATTGCAGCAAAAATGTTAATCAGAGTAATGATTCAAACAGGCTAGGATACAAATGCAGAAAACATTTTTCAAATCTTTAAGTTTCGTATTTATTCCAAACAAACTGTGTTGAATTTTGTAGTTAGAACGTGACAAAATGTGGAAAGTGAGCTGGCTTGTAATTTGAAATTTTGTCAGAAATTTGAAATTTTGTGTGCAAAAACATTTGCATACATTTTTGACATACATCAAATTCTTTGACTATTGCATACTATGATTGTTGCTTCAAAGGTGTATCTCATCCTTTTGGCCCACATTTGTTGCTGTACCTGAACACCACACCAGCATGACTGAAATTCCCTTCACTTGTGATTGGTCACAAACGTTGCAGATATGATGAAGGGACACTGCATTGCAAAGATCTTTAGTCGACTTTTGCAAACCTCCACTCCCCAGTCTTGTTTGAAAAACAAAAACAAGCAAACTCCCACACAGCGATGCTGCCACCACCGTGTTTCAATCCTGCTTTTTTGTTGTTACAAGTGTTGCCCTTTTTTTTGGCCAAATAACATCACTGAAGGCTGGTGTGGCATAACACAAGCTCTTCCAAGGGTTTGAAAAATCTCTAATTATTAGCACGTAAAAAATGAATCGGATTCAGAAAAGCTTTATGTACTGGACCAAATCTTTAATCTTTACTGGATAGACATACTGGATATGTCTATCCAGTAATCTTACTTTCAGGTTTTCACAGTAGGTGATGTCACTCGTCTCTTGTCTGAAATACATCCTGATAACGTTTTTCAGTTTTTCAAGTGCCAGGGCGCAGTAGTGTGACAGGGAGTATTACCGCATCATGGCGCCATTGTTCGTGTTTGCTTGTTTACACTGACCAAACCGGTTCCGATGTCGTCTTTCAACACGTCTGCTGAATTAAAAGTTTCTTCAGATGTGAAGAATCTGCTGCTGCCTCACCCGGACTCATAAGTCTGACTTTATGAAACAAATGCTTGAAGGATTTTTGAAGAAGGCTTTTTTTTTTATTGCCACAACAAAGTCAGTCAGAAGTAAAATGTCTGTGTGTGTACGCCCTAAACCTGTTTTTCTTTTTTTTTTTCTTTTTTTTTTTTGCTGCTGCCTGCAGCATCCTCTAATTCAGTGATAGCTTTTAGTCTTCTTGATATCAGCTTGCGTGGTTCCAGATAAGCCGGAACAACATTCAAGTATGCTTGAGAATTTTATTTGAATCTTACAGTGACAGCCATAGTTTGCAGTGTGCTTTTAAAAGATTATAGGGGATCTCTTTGTTATGAGGTATCAAATGCAATTGCAAAGTGTGAACAGTCTTATGTATTTGCAGAGAAACAAAAACATTTGCATACATTTTTGACATACATCAAATTCTTTGACTATTGCATACTATGATTGTTTCTTCAAAGGTATATCTCATTCTTTGGCCCACATTTGTTGCTGGAAAATAGGTATTAATTTTTTTATTTTTTAACCACATAGTGAAATTAAGCTTTAAAATAATGTCACTCTCAGTGATATCTCGGGGTGAAGTTTATCTTTGCTAGCACAAAAGGAGATGTAGCTAGTGTCAGAATATAAGAATTTTCTGCACTCTTTGACGGTAATTTTACGCCAGACACTATTTTACTTAAAAAGTAAAATTAAACCAAATTTTAATTTCAGCTTATCTGTTTTGATTGTGTAAGTCAAATTGATCATTCATATATATATAAAAGAGGTAAAAGAATTTTACCTTGTTTAAGTTATTTCTGTGGGTTTATGACAATCCAATTACAAAAGGAAACATGGATTTAGTTGGACACCAAGTGTGTACAAACAGAGGCAATAATAATGGTAAGAGTCATGTCATAACAGTCTCTAATTAGTTGAAATTTACAATATGGCAGTTATGAAAACAATATTAGAGGTGTTTAAAGTAACAAAAAATTTTATTTAATGTAATAATACCAATATTTTTTAAAGTTAGTGGAAGTGAAACTGACAAAAATGACTGGAGTAAGAAAGTAGTAAAAAAAAGGCTATTTAAAACTATTTAATAATTATCTTATTTAATTAGCAGCGGATAGACAGAAATATGAAGTTATGTGCAAATTTTGGTATTTTAAAGAGCAGAATAAAAATAAGCTTAAAAAAGTAAAAAAAAAAAAAACCAACAAAAAATCAATTATCATCCATCAGAGAAACTATGACAATTCAGGAAGTCAGTGAGTTGATGCATTCTGCTTCTGTTGGGTTTCCTTAGACATTTATTTTTACCAAACTGAACAATAAACTAAACTCGATGGCATTGTTTGACCACTAGGTTCAATTTAAATTGTATGTAATTGAAATATGGTGTAGCAAAACTATTCCTAGAAGTACAGTAGTTATGCCTACTATCCTAAACATAACATTTGACTGTTTACTGCCTAAAAATGTTAATAAGATAACAAAAAATGCTTTATGTAAGACCAGACGTAGTAGGCAAAGTACAAATGAATAATAGACGTCATGTGACGGGGCCGTGGGATTCGTCCTGTCTCTCTCCTCTGTCCTCCTGCTGCAGCCGGTGACTGACGGAGAGAGAGGCAGGGGGCTGGACCACAGGAGAGCAGCCTGGAAGCAGTAAACCCTGCACGGCGACACCTGCAGACATTAACTCCTCGTGCTGACTTTAGTTTTTTTTCCCCTCAGTACAGAAAGAAAGAAAGAAAGAAGAAGAAGAAGAAGAAAAAAACCGCGGATGAAACCGAAGCAACTGGTGCGGAATGAGGGCGTGAGAGTTGCGGGAATGTACGGAGAGCCGAAACGAGACTGAATTAACAGAAAGTTCTGCGACAGACGACAGCGGAGACGACAGCAGGTAATGGCAGACTGAGTCATTCTCATGCAGGAAAAAAAACAACAACAAAAAACACAACAAAACGGTGCTTTAAACAGCTTTTTAGATAGCTTCGCTTTTTTTTTCCTCGTGCTGCTTTAATATTAATGAACTAGCTCGCGTGCGTTTGTTTAATTGATCTGTTTAGACCGGTGCGTTCACAGGTAAGAAGCGGAGCTTGAGTTGCTTCTCTCACAAGCCACTCTTTGTTGTGATCCTGCACACATCATTTGCTTGTTCGCGTGCATTTGGGAGGTTGCATGAGTGGCTTTCAGCATAAGTCGCTTTATTGTTCCAAATGAATAAGCCTCGATGCTGATGATGTTCCACAGGCTTCTTTGTTTGACGATGTTTTGAAGCTTCGATCCGTATTTTTCTGTAAAACTCAATCAGACTTTAGGGATAGTGTCTTGAACTGACCTGTTTATGGTCAGTTTTTTTGTTTGTTTGTTTTGCTACGTGAAGCAGTTTTAAAGTTATTATCCATTGGTTTGTATTTTAGTTGAGCGCTGGCAATAAAACCCAGTTGGGTAATGAAGTACCAGTTTACATTTCTGGATTTCACTATAATCGGTGTTTTAAACAAGGACTCTGACAAAAACAATCCGTGCTAGTTCTGCTTTGAATGCATTTAGACTAGTGACATCACAAGAAGCACTTTTAAAAAAAATTTTATTTAAGTTCCCTTCCAGTCTGTCCTGGTATTTTTAACAAACAGTGCTCTGTTTTTGTCAAATCTTTCTGAAATTTCTTCAGTGTTCTCACATATTCAAATCTCAAAAGTAACTTTTTAGCAAGACAAATAAGCTTGTTTTAAGTGAATAATTCTTGAATATAAATATTGAAAAAGCACTAGTTAGGCTTGTAGATAATTTCACTTTAACATGGGAAAATATATTAGTGAAATAAGTAATTTTTATATTAAATTATTTACTCAAAACAAACTTATCTATCTTGAAAACAAAAAAAAAACCTTCAATATCTTGCTGGCAAGTTAGTTGTATGCTAGTTTATTTTAAGTGCAATGAAATATTTGCACTAGAAACTAGACAAAAATACTTTTAAGATGTTGTGTTTTTGCAGTTTGTACCTGTAGGACATTTTATGCCATTTCCATCTTTCTAGTCAACATCACAGGAAAGAAATGAGACAAAAAAGTCTAATACTCCACAATTAATGAACTCAAGTAATATGAGATCCAAATGCACTCATTTCCTTTGTACTGACAAATCACGTAAGAGTGATGATGACGCAACATGAAATTCAAAAATGCATTTATGAATTTCAAATACACGGGAATACCAATCATAGGGAAAGCTTCAAATAGGAAACTGTCACTGTACTTGTCGCAGTTTGCTTCAGCAGCAGTATCCATCTCGGCTTGGGAGCCACCCAATTCAAACTCCGTCGCAGACACTGAGTTGTCAATCGGCGACAATGCTAATGCAATCCAGATTTCTCTCAAAATCTGCAAAGAGTCACTTATCTGTCACAATCTTCATCATTGCCAGCTGATCAAGCTCGGTTCTTGTGCAACTTGTGATGTCATCGACCAAACTGTAAACTAAGCAGAGTTTGCAGTTTTCCTCTTAACTCCAAATGCCTTCAGTGAAATCCTACATTAGAAATCCAAACATAGTTAGTGTTTGAGTGGTAACTAGATTTGCTAGTGGGAGAAAAATACATTAGTGGATAGCATCTTTAAAATAGCATCTGTCATTGGTTGTTTACATTCTGAAGTGAAGCCAAAATCTGTTTCCAGCATTGAATATGACGAATGCATTACAGTTAACCGGGAGGAAAACTCCTGATACATTTGCATCATTTCTTCTTAATGATCATGTTAGCGATCATTAGCGCCGTGTTAGTCTCCTCCTTGCGTGTGAAATGCGCAGCACATTAAGGTGTAATTGCATCAGGGAGCTAGTTTAAAGCTACTTCTTTTCATGCAGTGTGGCAGCTTGCCATGTGAGAGGAATTACATAATCCAATCCCGCTTCACCTGACAAGAAAGTGCAGGGCGTACTCGCTTACATCTGAGAACATTTGCATAGCATTCTTAGCTGTCAAAGACGCTCACTGAATGCCTTTTGACAGCGTGCAATCTTCTGGTGCTTGTAATCTCTTTTCCCACGCTGGGTTCCGGGGGGAGCATGGCCCTAAGCCAGCTCAGGTTTCTGAGTCACTGTAAACTCAGGGCCAGGACAATGACAAACACAAAGAATTGTCTTTGCAACTCATCCTCTTCCCAAGGTGATTTATTTTGTTTTTTTGTCTTGGTTTGGTTATCTGATCGTCTGACGGTTAGACATCACGATAATTGTTGGCAAACTCCATAAGATCAGAGCCAGGCGGCTCTTCATTGTTTGAACGGGTGCTTTCGGGTCATGCCCTTTTATTTTTAAAGCTTTTGTAAAGGAAAGCGAAACGGAGTGTTCGCATTTGTTGACTTGACGGGGTGGAGCCTGTCAACCCGCACCAATGTTTACACTACAATATGAAATGTTGACTCACCTGTTGACTGATATATTAAAATCGGAGACACCCTTGCCTGTGGTATCTTCTCCTGAAAATGCTGTACGTGTCTTGGTTACTTTATAGTGTGCAAACCTGGTAGGAACCTTAGTGCTCTAGGGTGTTATTTCCCAGCCCTTCCAGGTTTAGATGCATTAAAAAAAACACTCAAAGGGAATCGCAACTCCCAAAATATGGATGGAGAAGTATTTTTGTCTTAGTGCGCTTGAAATCAGACAAAACTAACTTACAAATAACTTTTCAATGACAAAAAAAATAGTTGCTTGTTTTAGTTCAATAATTCCTTAATATTGATGAAAATTTACTAGTTCAACTGGCAGATTATTTCACTTATAACATGGAAAAAATGTCTTATAATAATAGAAATAATCTGCCAATGGAACTAGTACTTTTTAACCAATTTTAAGACAATTTTGACTAAAAACAAGGTCCTATATATTGTTGAAAAGTTACTTGCAAACTAGTTTTGTCTTAAAGCATATAAAGACATATGATCAATATTAATAGATAATTCGTCTGAAAGAATGTTCAATAATTTCACTGAACTGCGCAGTATTCTGGGGTATGTAGGCAGAGGAAAGACTTTAGCTGATCTCTCACGGCCAGCTAAAAACGAGGTGGGTGGCCTTAACTAACTCACTCTTTGGTTACTTAGCAACGTACTCTGCAGCATTTGCAAGGTTTCGCAATTGTTCCTCATAACATCTTAAAAATAAACAACAGAGTTGCCAATAAACAATGTGTGTTACAACAGCTAATGAAAAAGAGAGTCTGGGACACAACGTCAGCTGTAAGATTACTTTAAAAGAAAAGAAAAAATCTTCATAACTATATAACACAAAACAACTCTAGACGCGTATGTAAGCAGCTTGACAGCAACAGGAGAATGTTGCTTCGTCTTTGTCATTATTAGCCTAGCATAGTAAAGTAAAAACAAGTAAAAACAAAGAAAAACCTGTCTATCCCTATGATCAAACTGTTGGTAAGTGTTAGTATGCAGCCAAATGCTCAATTGAGGATATCATGGCTGACTACATCTGAGCAGAAGATGCAGCTCTACTCACCATGTCAGAGCAGATAGACAGTGTAGCCGCTGTAGCATCAGCTCTACAGGCTCAAGTGTTGGATGTCAACTTCATGCATTCACAAAATTAAAAAAAAAAAAATTAAGAGGTGCTTCACTTTTACGTCAGTATGACTTTTTTAAGCTACTATCTATTTCTATATTTTGAACACGACAATCTTTAAATAAAAAAAAGAGCTGCATGATATTAGAAAAGCCTCAAATTAGGATTTTAGTGTTAACATATTCTTTTTTTTTTCTACATAATGCTGAGTTAATTTTTGAGATATTGCAAAAGTTGTACAAGGTTCAGGTTGAGATTCCTTTGCAGTAATTCAAGGAGAATCTCCTCCAGTTATGTGACATTTAGGGTAGCAGAAAACATTTCGCAGTATTCCGAGTTACCTTAGCGAGATGTTGTTTTATTTGCAAACGCGTAGCTTCAGACCACGGACAGGAAACACTGGAAACATGTAAGTAATAGGAAGAGGTAAGAAAAAAACATATTTGCAGAAACTAGCTGAAAGTAATCTGGGATCTTGCAAAAAATCTTTGTCAGAGCAACATAGAATTTCTCATAAAAATTGCTGGATATCATAAAAGTAACCCAGGATCATGCTAATCTAATTTTTACAAGATCTTTCAAAAGTAGCTTTGTTCTCTTTCACTGCAGCAGCTCAAGCAGAATTATCCCTTTTGCCTCCATTTCTGATTTGCTTATAACCATTAAATGTTCAAAATATCAAACACCAAGAATAAATTTGTCGCAGAGGGGTATAATTATTTCTTCTTTTCATGCTTCTTGACAAAAAAAAACCTCCAGACAACTAAGAACAAATGAGTGCGGTCTGAAGAAAACATGGGTTATAGATTAGACCGGGTCCAGGCCACCCACAGCTTTGTGGTTTCTGATGTTATTATTAACTTAACATTAGATTAACTTGACTCTTTCATCTGCAGGTATTTGGTGGATGGGTGGAAAATGGAGGTGAACAGACAAGAGGTTCCTTTATATGTAAGTAACTGCACAATTAGTTTTTATTTTGACATGTTGTGCAAGTCTGCTGGATGATTTTTATTTATTTATTAGTAGTTTTGAGCTATTTTTTTGTCCCCAAAGAACTAGCCTTCCAAGCACTGGTTGACTGCTGAGACTTGTGTCGCTGATGAAACCCAAGCCAGGAACATTTTAGTCCCAAGGGAAGCCAGACCTTTAACAAGCTGTTCACCGAATGAACATAACCTCTAAAAGCATGACTTCTCCTAAACACGAAGGCCACGGTGCAGGAATAAACTCGTCAGAGTGGGATTTTGGCTCTTTAAAGACAACTCCACTTAGGTTTTAAGTGGTGAAAAGATATACAGGATGTACATTAACAGTTGGGTGTGTCTGGTTAATTGTGGGACAAAGTTTTTCCTTCGTGTAATACTTTTATTTCTTCAATTTACCTTCTTTTTCCCCTTCAGTCTTCCAAATCTGCTGTCTCTCTCTTCCTCTCTCTCGCCCGGGTGCTCCCGTGCCCTTGTGTGAGTGTGGAAACGTGGGTGGGCCAGTCGTTGAAACGATGCCAGATTTTTTTGTTAGCAGAGTGTCTGCTTGTTTTGCTGTGTCACCGCTTTCAGGAGGCAAAAAAAAAAAAAGGTGGTGTTGGGTGGAGAGACGATGGCCTCCCCCTACCCCCCTCTAGCAAAAAAACCCTATGCCTAGACTCAACAAGGTCTGAAAGCCAGGCATGTGAATCATTATGGCTTCCAGTGCCTCTCCGGTTGGAGGAAGTGGCGTCTCCAACCTGGAAGGTCACACGGCTCAACAGGAGCGACTCCGGCTGCTGAATGAGATCCAGATTTCAATGGCCGGCTTTGTGCAGACAAGCTGCGGCGCGCCGTCGCTGTATAAAGGCCTCAATTGTTACACGCCTGGTAAAGTTTTATGGGGCACCTTCACAGATGTAACATGGTGTCAGGCCAGTTGCAGATACTTGTGAGATCAATGGACAAGTGGACGCAGTTACGTGCAGGCAGAAGGAGTTTGAGAGGAAGCGGGTTTTAATTGAGCCGACTGCTCCACCAGGTCTACAGTCCCCCCTCTGAAAGTAACGGACGCATTTGATTGCTTTTGTGATTCGCGCTGGCTTTCACAAGAAAATTAAATGTAAGACGAAGATTAGCTTTAAGCTTTCATTTCCAGGTATTTAGATGTTCCAAGTTCATATCCAGGCAGGTTTTGTTAATTCAAAAGTAGACTGAAAGAAATCCCTCCGAAACAAACAGCTAAGTGATGTTTTAGTTGTCTGAATCAAACATAACTATGACAATGGGCCGTTGTAAACAGATAAAGAGGAGGAATAATTTTCAACTAAACTTTTTTTTTCTTCTTTTTCTAAAAAGGACAAGGAAATTTCAGAGATCCAAATGTCAAAAATTTGAGAGAAATTTTGAGATTGAGCTCTGAAATTTTCTAGAAAAAAACAAGAAAATGTGTTCCTTGGTCTTCATGATGCCAAGGAACCAATCTTCACAAATCTTCTCTTAAAATAAACAAACTCTGGGACCTTCACAGAACAGTTTACAATTAAATTACACAATTTTATTGTGTAATTGTGTGACAACCAGGTCTACTATTTGGAAAAACATCACTGAATGAATATAATAGCAAAGTGACAAATATACAGAAGCAACAGAGTTTGAATGCTTAAGAATATCTAATGACTTAATTAAAAATGTAGTTTGTCTAAAATGCAAATTACTGTATCTTCCGCACTATAAGGCGCACCGGATTTTAAGGCGCACCCTCAATGAATGGCCTATTTTAAAACTTTTTTCATATATAAGGCGCATAGAATAGACACTTCAGTTTGGGTTGCCAATTTGTTCCGTACCCTATTATTACACATCCACAATTGTAAAAAAGTGGTCCCCGAGTTCCTTATATAGTAGTCTGCCCCAGTTGTTGTTTCACTCGCGGTGTTGTGATATTGTGCCTAACTGCTTTCTGGGTAACACAGACCAACCAACACGCTGCCACCGCAGTCTCTGTCTCTCTTCCCCCGTCCTGCCGCCCCCCTGGCTTTAAATATATTTTCAAACTTTATTAACAAACCAGCGTTCTGACAACTATCCCAGCATGCACCGCACACTTCTTCTTCTACAGGGGAAAATGAAGTTGGCGGCTGCTTACCGTAGTTGCTAGACCTGTTGTGGCTCAATATTGGTCCATATATAAGGTGCACCGCATTATAAGGTGCACTGTCGGCTTTTGAGGAAATTGAAGGTTTTTAGGTGCGCCTTATAGTGCGGAAAATACGGTAATTAAGAATTTAAACAGCTTTCCTCCACCAGCTAAACCAGTGGTCCCCAAATTTTTTTCTGTGAGGGCCACATAACTTTTCCCTTCTCTGGTGGGGGACCGGAGTCAGTTTGTAACAGAAAAAGTGAGACGATTGCAGGAGTGCCTAAATGTAAAAATGTATTGTATTCCAGAAAGCACAATCAAATAACCCTCTCTGGGTTCTTCACAGAAAAAATCCAGAAAATAACACTATTTATGAAATAAATACCTTATTTTCCGGACTATAAGCTGCAGTTATCTCTGCCGCTCCACGTTTTCCACTGCAATGAAGCAGCAGCAGAGGGGGGCGGACACCAAAAATTTGAGTCATAACAGGTCAATTGAATATCACATTTATTACGGTTGAAAAAGAAAAAGTTGCCAAGTTTAGATTTAACTGAACTGATTACGGTAGTTTCCGAACGATAAGTGTAACAGTAAAAGTGCTGATGCTTTGTGTTGCTACTAGCATGTGCTAAATGAAAATATGCGCTTTCTTCTTTTTCATTTTCTTCTTCCTGTTCTTCTTTAGATTTCAACAGCAGCTTGCATCCATTGTTGTTACTCTACTGCCATCTACTGGATCCTAATATCTATACCTCAAATTCTCATAATGATCCCAGTATTACTTAAAAAATGAAAAATCTTCTTTTTCCCCTCAATGCTGTTTAACTGATCAACAACATTCTCAAATTTCAATTCCCTATTAAAACCTAATTCCGTTTTAATGGACGCTTTCTTCTTTTATTTTCAATTTTGACTTCCAATGATTCACTTCCTGCTAAAGAGCCCCCTCGTGGTTGAAGAAAAATCCACATATATGTGGAAGCTATAAGCTTCATGGTTCAAAGCTTAGGAAGAAAGTAGTGGCTTATAATCCGGAAAATACGGTATATGTAAAAAAAAATAAAAATGCTCTCTGGTATTTTTCAGGGGGCCGGACCAAATGTGGAGGTGGGCCGGATATGGCCCGCGGGACATAGTTTGGGGACCGCTGAGCTAAACAAAGCACAGTAGTAGTAGTAGGAGTAGTAGTCCTCTAAAAAAAAAAAAACATTCCTTCTTCTAGCTAGGCTAGAGTAGCTACTGTCGAATTTAGTTTTAATCATGTCGTCATCGCAGTTATTAATTGGGATTCCAGTCATATTTTCATAAATAGACAAGGATTAGGTAAGGTTGTCATAATACAGTCAGTTATCTCACTAAAGCTGCATGTTTCAGTGTGCTGGTTTCTTTTGAGTTAGTGCAAAGTAATTGTGCAATTATGTAATTGTGTTGCACTTCACCAATTTAAATAAGCAGTACATATACTGAACATGTGTGTTTAGCAATAAACGGTATTTTTAAAAAAAGCAAAAATATTGTTTGCCTGAAGCTGGTGAACGTTTGTACCTGCTGCAGCAAGTGTCGCATACTTGAAATACCTGCTTAAGGCTTTTTGATTATCCCTTTGAATAAGTATTCATGTTTTACTGCAGAAGCTTGATTTCTCTCTGACATTATGAAACAGGAGATGTTCAATGCATTTGATTTGTTAATTCTCTATTTGAATGGTTTTGTAATCCAGGAGCACATCCCAGATTACTGTTACAATAATGTGCATATCTATACAAGAAGTGTTTACTATTTTAATGTTCTTTAATTCATTTGCCAAGTCCTGTACCCAAGGTTCTTATAAACTCTGCTTTGATTTTGTGGGCCCAGAAAATAAATGAAGCCAGGTTGGGGCAGGCTTAGAATTTTATTGTCATATTTTTTGGTACTATTGAGAAAAGAATGAAAAAACTTAGAAATATAGATATAGATTAATTGAATTATATACTATATTTGTTCAGTTGTGTCATATTAAGTGTTTTACATTGTTAAAAATAAAAATTATGATTTCAATCACAAATATTATAATTTATTTCCGATAACTGCATGGCACAGCATTTGTAGTACCACATTCTCTTTTAAAACAGGCTTCTCTTGGACACCATTTACTTGTATATAAAAAAAAACATAACTGTTTGGAGGACACTGGTGTCAGCTAAGGTTCTGAAAGAAGTATGATTTATATCCCTAAACTGCACACAGTAACTGCATCTAATCATCCTTTTTCTGTTTTTATTTTAAATTTGTCTAGATAACCATACATCTAAATTTGAAATTCTCAAAGTTTTTCCCGATAAAAAGTAAACGATATGATAAATGCACACCCCTAGGACCAGGCCAGTGTCACTCCTGTGATCTCTGACGACCACAGAAAAGAGACAGAACTCAACTCTAAGGTTTAGCTGGCGACTTTCTGCTAAACATCCCACTTCTGACACCAACTGTGCAGGATAAATAATTACCAAGATGCTTTTCTGCTCAAACTGATGCACAGCTGTACAGAAGAGAGCAGAGCAGCATCACAGCATGCACAGCACTTTCTAGTCTCAGTGGAATGCATTACTCATCCAATATACAATATATCATACGTTATTTATTCTTCTATATTGTTCACAGAAGTTTTAGTGTGAGGGCTTTTGGTCTCTGATGAGTGTGGAGAGGGCACTTTACTTCTGAGTTATTTTTTAGCCGTTAGCGTTCTTTGAACTGAAAAGAATGTGTGGCCGACAGCCGTCATTGTTTTCACGTCAGATTAAATCAGCAGAGTTTGAGAATAGGATGTTGGTTGTCACTCTCTGCGCTCCAAACAGATCCTCAAGTTTATTTCAGGTTGGGACGCTTCTCTGAATTGCCACTGTAAACGATATAAGACTCTTGCTTAATCTGTGAGTTTAAGACTTAAGGGGGAAATTCGTCAGAGCAAGTTTGAAGTCCTGATGATGTTTTGTTTTTATTGCACGTTTTTTGATTTGATCATTCATGTTTTGTGTAGCCTAATTCTTATTAAAAGTCATACAAGGATAACAATAATAAAAAAAGCTGTGCCGGCCAACGTTTCTCTCCAAGACAAAACACAATTTGTGTCTGAGCTGTAATCCTATATGGAGAAAAACTGACATCAGGCAGCTTCTCACTAAGGAGAACTGCTTGTTATCGGAGCTGTTTTTGTTGTTCCAGCGGCGCTGGTCTCTCTCCCCTGACGTCACGCATGTGTCGCACTCAGGGGATCATAGCAAAGCGCTCTACTTGATAACTGCTGGTTTCCTGGAGACCGGACGGCAGATCTGATGTTGTTTTGCTCCTGAATGGTGAACAACACGTCAAGATTCTCGTCATCCACATGTTTGGATGCAACGATAGGATTAAAACAGTTCAGTCATATTGTACAGCCATGCCATTTTAAGACAGAGTTATGGTTTGGTCTTGCATCTTGCCTTGATTACTTTTATCATTAGCTTGGATATTTCCGTTGTAATTTTGTGCCTCACCTGAAAATCTGACCATATGGGAAGCTAGAGTTTAGGTGTTGAATTATTCACTGATCATGGATCAGGTTGTCATGATAACACAGTGGACAATAGGCCATAGATCACATCAGTCTGGAGTCTTATTAACGACTCCTGGAGCCAACTGTCTTATTCTTTCACAAGGCACAGGAGGTGCGATCCAGATACTGGTCGTTACGTCAACCATGATTTTTTTCCCCTGTTGTATACAATGATGAAAGGCAGCTAGAGTCTTGGCTCCCACAGTGAGGCGGCTGTTTTTCCTACCCCTACTTAAGCTAGTGGGCTTAAGTAATAACTCTTCATTCATTGACTAGATAAAGATGATTCTATTGCAATATGAAGTTTTGTTGAACAATTGTGATGAATGTAGTTGGATCGTCTCCAGGATCTCAAGCCTCTCTGGATTGCAGCAGATATAGAAAACCAAGTTTTTGATGTCAAAGCCTTCAGCGTTTTTGGTTTTTGAGACTCAGGTTTTTTCGATCACAAATATATTGCTACAAGAGTTACTCACCAACTGCACTAATTCCCTGTAAACAGGGGAGGTTTCTGCATCCCACCCATCAAACCAGTCTTTTGCACTTTTAGCATTGAAAACACTGATGATGACAATCCTACTCTCTCAAGACTCAAAGATCCTTCAGGAGCCTTTTTTGATGTCTTGTGCAGCACCTCTCTTCCTCCACATGTCCTTCATTCTTTCCTATGCTGTGTCCTCTCCACTTTCTCTCTTTTTATTAATTTCTTTCGTCTTGTATTCGGTCCACTTAAAATGAATGTGAGGGGCAGAGAACCTTTTAAAGCTAAGTCTGGGACTTACTGGGACACAATGTCATCCCCTGTACAGACGAGAAAACACCAATCATTCCAGCACTTACTCTGGCCCCTTGTAAAAGTACTTGAAACCCTTTTTAAAACCTTTGTAGACCTTGATAAAAGAAACCAACCCTTGCCTTGTTATCCCCAGTTACATGTTCTGATTGCCTTGCAAAGACATTTAAATGAATGGATGTTTTTCTCCTCATCTTAGGGACAAGTTGATGGTTGCGTGTTGCTGCAAGAAACAGCCCCTGAGGACGGTGAGTTTTATGTTGTTGCAGAAGGCTCCAGTATTACTCACGTGACCACCGCAAAAAGAGGCAGCGACGAGCGGAGTCTTTGTTTCACCGTTCCAGGTGATTACTTAAAACATCATTGGGTGACACTCGTTGTCTCTTTGGCTGCCGTTTTTGTAACATGTTGTTTTGTTTTTCATCCACAGGTCACGATCGCATGGAAGTTGTCTCCGTCACAGCCTACATCTCCACGAACAATGGAGTTTATCCTTATGGGTGTACAGCTTTCCTTCAATACTTTAGGGATACTGCTCAGGATGCAGCAGAGTACCTTAGGGGGGACAGGGACCAGCTTGCCCCTCAGAGCTATCGGGAAGTCTTGAGGAGGTTTCCTCTGTTGGCGCAGGCAGCTGACCAGGAGATCTGTGGACTGTTAGAGTTCAGAGAAATGGAGACCCAGCTCAGAGGAAGTTCAGGGGATAATGTTGACCTGAAGCATCTGGATGAGAAGATCACTCTGGCCCTGGCTAACATGGAATACCCTCAGCAGTGGAAAAACTCTGACAGGGAGCAAGGAGAAGGTAATGTAACAGGATGGCAGGCGTGCATATCACGCGCTGGGGTCATACAGGCGAGTTTACAGACACTCCGGTAGCTTCATCCTGGCTGTTGATGCTTTTTGACATCTCTGATAACCCAGACGAGTTTGAGTGTGGAAAAGAATAGTTACTGTAGAATGATGTTTCACTATTTTTAAGCTAAAGTATAATATTAGAGTTCAAATTTTAAATTGTCTCCAGTGTTTTATCTCAACAGCTAGTGTTGTTAGCATGGCTAACATTACTGAAAGAGCGGTCCTTATGCTTATTCCTTGGAGAATGTATATCTTCAGCTTGACTGCAAGATTCTGAAAAGGCTGCTAACATTTACAAAAAGTTTCAAAGAATAAAACAGAAAATTATTAGCTGTTATGTGCTCAAAATTATTAGAGTTAACATTTTAACTCTAATAATGCACAAGTAACTATTCCAGATAAATGGATGTATGGACTATGAATTATACTTTGGAGTATTTTTAGATGCTAGCAACACTCTAACTCTTCTAAATTGCGACCTAACTCTTTTTATACAAATCAGAAATCACCGCCGGGAAGAAAAAACTCTACAGGCAGACATCAGCCGACAAACTGAAATGTAGGACACAAAGAGCCCTTGTGTAGCAGAGTGTAAATATGGCCATAATTTGTTTAGAGAAAGCAAATGTCCATGCAAAACACACACAAGGTGCAGATGCAAAGTAGCTGTTGCCCCCAGCCCATCCCCCACACGGGTGGCCTCTCAGTCTGTTGTTTGCAGAAACAAAACTTTGACAATAACTTTCTTGTTGTTTGACCTTTTCATGAAGTCGTTGGGCAGTGTTGTCTCGCCACAGTTTGAACAAAACTGGGTCACAATTAACCGCTCTATTTTAGAGCCCATGGGGAAATTCTTATTTTTGCAACTGTATTGATAATGGATTAACTTGTTTTTTCTTTTTTTTTTTCACATTTCTGCACAATAAAAATTCCAAAGACCCCTATGCTGTTAATCCTTTTGAAAATTCTCTCTGAGATCACAATTAAAAATAGAAAATAAAAAAAATACACCAAGAATCTGTTGCACTTTACCGACGCAGAGTATCAGCCGAGAGAGAGCAGGTTGAAGTGTTTCTGCTGAGTCGA
The DNA here is from genome assembly GCF_904066995.2 of Poecilia reticulata. Classification (NCBI taxonomy): domain Eukaryota; kingdom Metazoa; phylum Chordata; class Actinopteri; order Cyprinodontiformes; family Poeciliidae; genus Poecilia; species Poecilia reticulata. The sequence goes on from NC_088841.1 coordinate 7,498,439, forward strand.
GGGGCCAATGTTTACAGTCCCCCATACTCCACTGAGCAGCAGCCTTTAGGACACATACTGCAGGTGTGTGTTCAGTGAAACATCCAATTTTTCTGGGTCGTAATATTGCTGATTTACTGTTTGGAACTGACATAATTACGAGTTATTCATTCCTCATTTTTGCACGTGTTATTACTACAGATTCCACACATGCATATCGAATCATGTGTACAACTCGGTGAGTTGCACGTAATCGCTAGCAAAGATCATTTTGTGCCTTTACAACACAAACTAAGTCAATGTATTTCAAATGGATTTATGCATTACAGTGATCCCTCACTATAACGTGGTTCACCTTTCATGGTCTCGCTGCTTCGCCGATTTTTTTGTGCTGTTTTTTTCACAGTGCATTGTGTTCTGCGTCCTGATTGGCTAAACAGTCTCCGAGCTCCTTCTCTACCTGTATACCAATAACATTACGGTATTTAAATATAAGTAATGCAGGTTGGCCATTCAGGAGATGAAAGCTGAAAACTTTGAAAGCCAGCTGGAAAAAACTGGCCAGAATCAGCGCAAAACCTGACCGGAGGCTCGCTTGACGAGATCCATGGCTCTGCCGTAGATACAGCTGTGAATCTCTCGGGTTGGAGGAGACGCTTTAATGTCATGACATTAAGGCCCGATTGATGAACACGCACATCCGCTGTCCTGAAAACAAGTTTTGTTCTTTGGTTTCAATGTAGAGTATTTAATTATTCTGTTTAATAATTGTAAAAAATAAAGGTAACTCTACTTCGCGGATTTCACTTATCATGGGTTATTTTCAGAACGCAACCCCCGCAAAAAATGAGGGATCACTGTACACTTAAATACAAATAAGTGCACAATTTTCAAGTGAAAGGAAAACCGTTCTTTTTTTTTTAAATTTAGTGTATATAAAATCTTTTCTGTTTACAATTATGCGCTACTCTGTGTTGATCTATCACATAAATCTCAGTCTCAGGTTGTAAATGATAACCATTAATAAATAAAAGAATTTAAATAAAAGTTCAATAAAGAAAAAAGATCTGTGGATGTTTGCAAAGTGACAAAATGAGAACATTTGTAAGGCTTCCTATTGCTGAGATGAACAATGAAACTGTTGATGTACAAAAAATTCTAACTTTAGCTTAAATTTTTAACATTTGAATTCCTGTTTTGTCTGTTCTCTGCAGGTCATGAACATCATCACAAAGAAGCCCTCCTCCGCCTTGCTGTCCGCTTGCATTTGGTCCACCTCACTTGCTTCCTAATTCACCAAACTGCAGGCCAAACATTGCCGAGCTTACCCAACGAGGAAGGGGAAACTCCACTCCAGCTGGCTCAGGGGGACAGATTTAATTCCACCTTCAGGGACCTGGCAGTGTAATACTATGATTACTATGAAATGTACTAATTTGTGGGACAATTATTGCAAGCACATTTTCCTCATTGGAGAAATACACAATGCTGAAGTAAATATTCTTATTTTGCAAATCTCAGTTATATCCAGTTGAAGAAAGCCTGACTTTCTTAGTTACTTACGTCTGCACTTAGATAATAAGCAACACCTGAAAGGCTTCTCAAGCTGCAAAACAAGTACTGCTGTATGTAGACTGTGAAACCTCCCAATGCAACGAGGCAGCGCTTCTCCCCAGGGTTGTAAGATCCCCACTGGAGGCTTTTTGGGGCAGGCAGAGTGTAAACAGAACTTAGAAAAAAACACATAAACTACATTTGTCAAGAACCAGCTGACCCTAGGAGATTTGAGCTGGAAAGTTAACTGCAGAAGAAGTAGAAAAAAATGTTACATATATTTGGTCCTACTTGTAGAGTTGTGGCTGTTTTGAGAGGCTGAATGTATTCTGCAGTATTTATTCTGCTGACAAAGCTACTGTACAGTTAGAAAGATTTTAACTGGAGATAAATATGTTGTGAAACACTAATTGTGCATTTCTATTGCTAAGAAATATAATTTAATAGTGATTAGCAAGAGCAAGTTAGATATTGCTTGCAACTACTTGGCACAACCCTACTTCCTGTTAACATCCACACAGAGTGTTTTACTCAGTACTCTTGTTTGTTTGCTTTTTTTCTTTCCCTTCATCAGTCCCTCTGAGGCTCCCGTAGGCCCTCCTCCGGGTGTTTTCTGTCTGTGGGCTGACAGCTCCTGCATGTTGAGGTTTTGTCCAGGAACAGAGTCTGTTTTCCTCACTCTGCGACAGGCTCCCGTTGGCTGCCCCCAGGACGCCATTATGGTTCTCAGAGAAAAACTGGAAGACCACAGAATCTGCAGACAGGTGGGGTGAAACCACAGGGAACACTATTAGTTTGATTCATTATTCTAACCTTGTTTGTTTTTTTTTTTCTGCCCATGGATATGTTTCATGGTTTGGTTGCCATGGAGATACAGCAACATGAACACATTGCCTTCTCACTAAGTATTTACATTCATTGAGTATTTCCACATTTTGTAACATTCCCACTACGACCCTAAGCGTATTTTCTTGGGATGTTTTTAAGTGATCACAGTGGAAAGGAATGGGATCTTCAAATATAATTTGACAATTGTGGTATTCCGTTTACTCTCACACACGTCAATGAAATCCACAACAACTTAATGCATTTAGAAGTCAACAACTGCTAACCTACCATGAGCTACCAACTTCAACAGGAGAGCAATTACTTTGACATGCTTGTAGTTCACATACAAAACAAAGAAAAGCTTAAAAGCAAAAGCATTTAGCGTAATATTTATGGTAGTTTTACAACACGAATATTTGTTTCTGTTCAAGATCAACGGTCTGAGAAGGAAACACAAGAAGTGCCACAAAAATGAAGCTCATCTGGATGATCAAAGTAAGTGTTTTGTTTTTCCTTTTTGGTGTTACGCGGTGAATAAGTCATACAGTAGCTACTTAGCTGCACATAAAATGAAGGCGTTGTAGCTTTGCATTGATTGAATTGCGGCTTATTTAAAATAAAAATGCCTTTCAAGACAAAAATTTGATGTGTGTGGTGCTATGAATGCTGTCATGCAGTTACCTAAAAATAAAAAAGTAAGAAATAGATTTTTATCACATTGGTGCTAAAAAATATTGTGAAAAGTTGCACTTCATTTAATCATATTTTCAAATTTACCGATGGAAAACAGTAAAAGTCCAATTTCAATGTATTTTTCTAACACTGACTGAAATTTATTGTGACAGCGATAAATAAAAATTCTTATCATGACAAGAGACAATAAATGATAAATGATACAATAAATGCCCTCACCCTCTGGGGTATGCTGTCTTGTTTTCACATCTTGTATTTAACTGAAGTTTGAATTCAGGTCAACTCACAGATGAGACTTGAAATAAAAGCAAGGTTCTGAAAATATTTGTAAAAGAGAGAAACATGGAAATTGGAAAAAATCCAAGATTTACTCAGCTGTAATTCTTACATTCCTGACCCACTGGAGTCTAACGTGTGTCTGAATGGATATAGCATCTAACAGTATAACTCTAGACTCACACTCATTCTGGCGTTTATTCATTTTTAAAGCGGTTTATCAGCGTCACTCTCCTACGTTTTAAGCTTCTGTGATTTGTGTACGTTCGCTTTCCCATTGTAACTCCGTGCAGACCCTGGGAGACGGTACTGTCGCGCCGATTAAATGAGCATTTGACTTGTTCCAACGTAATAATCAGAGGACTCTAGATTAGTGCCAATAATTATCATCTTAAGAGCTTGTGTTTCCCACTGTCCTGTTCAGACGGCTGGCGATGGGAAGAACCATGCAGGCTTCACCGCAGAGCTGTAGGAAACAAACCACCGCAGATTCATTTGTGCAAACACCGGGATCGTCGAACATCCATCACTTGCAGCCTGCAGAAACTAGAAAAAAAAAAACTTTTAACAAACGCCATAAAAGGAGACGTCCCTGTGCAGCGTAAAGACAGAAAACGAGTCGATTGTTTCTGTGTTGTCCAAACTCCACCTCCTTTTTTGTGTGACATGCTCAGGCTGGTTTGGAAACCCACGTAGAGAAAGATGTTGATCAGTTCTTTCTTTTTTTTTTTTTTTCCTTTTTTATATCTGTCAGTGGCTAGATCTCCCCATGTAACTTGGAGCCACTCTTTCTGGTTACCATAGAGATGGCAGATAGTGGTATCGACTCATGAAGGCAGGCAGGAAGTGTACTTCAGTATTGACCTTAACCCTGTCCCGACTTCTGCAGCAGTTCATTAATTCTCTTGAAATAACAACTTCTCAGCAGGGAGTGTGTGTTCTTTCTCAGGACTGGCCGCAGCGGACGGACAAAACATCCCATTTGTTTCTTTTGGATTTGTGGACTGAAGAGTTAGGAGAGAGCCTGATCCCGTTCTTTCTACACGACTCGCTTTGTTTAATTTTAAGTGGAGGTGTTTTATTCAGCACCTTTTGTTTAATGCTTTCTTTTTTGGCACAGGTGGGACCAAGGAGCTTCAAGTAGATGGGAAAGAGATGGTGGACAACGTGAGTATTCTTACAAAAACAAATGTCTCAACATTTTGCTTTTCTAGTGCCTTGCAAGAGCTTTTTTTTCTCACAACTGTTCCTTATTACAATAATTACGCTTAAATCATTCATGGTTTTGAAAGTTTTTACAAATGCAAGTCAGAAAAGTTGTCCATTCTTCAGTGCAAGATTGCTGAAAGCCAGTTACGTCTTCTGAAAGCATCAGTGAATGTCAGGCTTCATTCTTGCCAATGATTCTTGCTTGGATTTAGGTGTGGACTTTGACTAGGTCATTCTGAAACTGCAATATGCTATTCTCTAAATGATTTGTTTGCAACCTTCCTAAGTGGGCTAAAAATGATAAAGAACCAACTGATGTTTTAAATACTGTTACAATAATAAATGCAGTTCTCAGAGGTTTTAAAAAAATTTCGATGCAGTAATTGAATTAAACTCCCCACAACAGAACTAAATGCACCAGCATTATTCTTTTTCTATCTTTTTTGTATTTCGTCTAGAATTTATAAATATTCTTTGCATCATTTTCCACAGAAGAAATTGTATGCTTTTTTTGGGCAAAAGTTTTATGTTTTTCTTTACTTAAAATTCCAAAATTGAAGTAAAATGTTTCTTTTAGAAAAGGTAGATATTTATTTTAAAAAGTTAGCTGTCTTTTCCCAAGGTCATGTAGCCTTAGCGGCTCCAAGCTGGGTTTATTCGGCTGAACTGTGTCAAAACTAGCCCTAACTCAATAATCATATATACATCGCCATAGAAACGTGATTAGTATCAATAGATAATACGTCTGATGGAGTGAACTCCACCCAGAACCACACAGCATTCTGGAGGAAATAGGCTGAGGAAAGGCTTTAGCTGCTCAACCTCTAATGATGTTGGTGGTATCAACTCGCTCACTCTTTTGGTTACCTAGCAACAACCTGTTCAGTGTGTTGCACAGCAACAGTTTCAGGTTTTGCTAGCATTCCTCATAACTGCTTATAATTAAACAGCAACAGAGTTTTTCAGCGTTGTCTGACGATGCGTTTAGGGGCTTGGGTGATGTTGGCTTCCCCGCATCACTTAAAGTTTTGGACGTTGGCCACCAAAGTGTCAGAGTAGATCAGGGTGAATATGAACATGGTACCACAATGTTTATTTGTAGAAAGTTTTAGAAAATCCTGAACTATTATGCAACACTTTGTTTTGGTTTGTACGCTGACGTTTGAGGTAGTAATGTAGCAAAATATATTTAAAAAAAAGGCACATACTTTCCCTGGACAGTGTTTAATTTTTTTCATCTCTTCTGTGTGCCTTTGTGTTCCTTCCTTTTTTAAGGTTTTTGAAGATTTGAGGACGTTGTTTTTAATCGACACCGATAGCGAAGAGGAAAACTCGTCGTCGCTTCCTGGTAATTCTTCCCCCTTCTACTCCTGATTTAGATGTATTCATCCCACTCCCTGAGCTTCTTCCATTTTACCACAACAACCTAATATTCCCGTCTCTGTCTGAAATGACAAACAGCTAAGCCCTAAAAGAACACAACAACATTTTTGTGGCTGCAGAGAACAGCGGGGGTGTAGGAACAGTACACCGTCACCGGCTGGAATCCTTTTTTTATTTTAGGACTGGCGCGATGTGCAACCGGGCTTCTGTTTTGAATCACATCACTGGAAATCAATACAGCTACTGTTTTGCAGCCGCAGAGAGGGATGCGCTCCTGCCTGACTTGCAGTGGTTGGTGGATCTAGAAGCCTGTTCTGGTCGTGTCCAGCCTGCTCGGACTCCACAACGAGTCGTTTTCCAGAGTCCAGGAATCTGCCCCATCACCGGGACAAAGATGGGAATGGGGTCAGACTTGTCCCACTCAGAATCAGTCTGACCTGGGTGTCTCGTCCTCTCTTCCCTCTCTGTGCTCCCCCCAGAGTTGTCACCCTGCCATCCCTCCCCCCCAGCTTCCCCGATTAGATGGAAGAGCTGTCAGCACTAAGGAACGAGAGTTGGAATGTTAATAAGCTAAAATGCTTAAAAAGCCTCAGAGTTTAACAACATGCTTACTTTAGGATAATGTTTTTTCTTTTTTCTTTTTAGTTAAAATCCCTTTGTGTCCTGTCATCCAAATGCTTTAGTTGTTATTGCATCTATGCGAGGTAGCCAGAGTTGTTGTTTCTTTCCAAATCTGCTAGGATGATCATAATAGTTCCTCCGGTTTCGCCGACATAACTCAGTGCCTGTCAGTTATTGTTGGAGCGAAGCGCCGTGACGTTCCGTCTACCGGCAGAGACCAATCTGTCACCAGCCCTCGGGTCGGACGGAGGGAAGATTTTCATATCTCTGCTTGTGGTTGTATTTAAATACAAAAGCAGGAGGATGAAGACATAGTGCTTTCCAAACCTTCCTCACGTTTTCTCATTCTGCAAGCGAAAGACGTTGCATGCTTGTTGGGATGTTACGTGAAAGATTCAGGATTCTGAAGTTTTTATTTTTGTGTTCAGGGAAACGGCACGCTGTGTAAGAAACACACAGAGCCTGTGATCTTGGCAGATCACAGCCTCTGATGTACATCATTTCAACAGTTTTCTCAAAAGCCACACAAAATCACTCATGTCTAAGTTTTTTTCTTCATTAAAACAGCAGCTCTAGTTGTCATCCATCCATCCATCCATTTTCTTCCGCTTATCCGGGGTCGGGTCGCGGGGGCAGCAGCTTCAGAAGGGAGGCCCAGACTTCCCTCTCCCCAGCCACTTCTTCCAGCTCCTCCGGGGGAATCCCAAGGCGTTCCCAGGCCAGCCGAGAGACGTAATCCCTCCAGCGTGTCCTGGGTCTTCCCCGAGGCCTCCTCCCGGTGGGACGTGCCCGGAACACCTCACCAGAGAGGCGTCCAGGAGGCATCCTTACCAGATGCCCGAGCCACCTCAACTGGCTCCTCTCGACGTGGAGGAGCAGTGGCTCTACTCTGAGTCCCTCCCGGATGACCGAGCTTCTCACCATTTCTCTAAGGGAGAGCCCAGCCACCCTGCGGAGGAAACCCATTTCGGCCGCTTGTACCCGTGATCTCGTTCTTTCGGTCATGACCCAAAGCGGCTGGGATGAGGCTCAGTGCCTCCAAATCCGAGGCCATGGTCTTGAGCCGGAAAAGGGTAGAGTGCCTTCTCCGGGTCAGGGGGGTCGTCCTGCCTCAAGTGGAGGAGTTTAAGTATCTGGGGATCAGCTCTAGTTGTGAATTTGTTATTTTTGTAAATTAAGTACTCTACAGATGATCGAGAATAGCTTAGTCATTGTGTTCCTACTTCTGCACCAGCAGGGATAATTAAGATGATTATTTTTTTATTGTCATTTTGTTTCTGAACCAAAGTCCTTGAGCTTAAACATGCCTGACTTTATTGTTTATTTTGAAAGGAATATTGGAGTCGGCACATCCAGCTATAAAGAGCCATTAGATGCCTGTCTCGTTCGGTTACACAAACAAAACTTGCAGACAGAAGCTGTTTTTCTTCTCCTTTACACTTTGAAGCTTTTAATGAAAAAGTGTCTGGCTAAAGACTCTCTGTCGGGACACTTTGTTGCATCAAATGCATAAATGACGTAATTCTACTTCTACTTCTACTTTCTGTATATTTCATGTTTTAACATGTATGATTCTCTTGAATCATACATGTTAATGACCTGGTAATCACATGTTCCTGGTGATTGATTACCAGGAACAGGCTTGGAAAAATGTTGTTATAGACCAACATAAACTTGCATGTAATTTAAAGGCTGAAATAAAGGGAAACAGGGAAACACTGTTTTCCTTTATTTTTTATTATTTTTTTGCAATTAAGGAAGAAGATTAAAGTAAAGGTTACTTTTACTCCCTATCCGAAAACTGTAACACTTTATTTGAAGCGGTGTATATGAGACTGACGTAATACTGTAATAAACTTCACAAATGTTTATCACTGTTGTCATTTGGTAAATAATGAAATTTTTAATGCAAAGTTGATACTTTTTTAATGCACTTTTAATGCAGCCTTGCATTAAAAATGTTATTACTTACGGAATGACTCTTCATGACAACAATCGTAAAGATTCATGAAGACTCCTTCAGGTGTTTGTGACTGCATCATGTCAGTATTATAAACCCCCCTTCAAATAAAGTGTTACTGCAAAAACTGTTAAAAATGATCATTACGCTTACCACCTTTACAATGTGTTACAATGGTCCAGTCTAATTGCCAGTCTAACTCGTGGGCAGCAGAATACAAATTCACACCACACTTTTCAGATTTTTGCTAGTAGAAATCTGTAAAAAAAAAAAAAAAAAACAGAATTTGCCCTTCACTTCAAAATTATATGCTTCTTTCTGTTTATTACTTATAATGTTGCTCCAAACCTTTTCAGTTTGTAGAACGGATTTAAAGGAGTGTCGTGCTGCTTTGCAAATGGGAGAAGTTAAGGACAGGACTGGATCTAAAACATCTGCCCCGGCGTGTTTAAACTCCAAGGTCTTCACTGTGTGAGAGAAGCAAAGAGGAAATGCCTCTGAGATGCCCAGGATTTCCTTTACATTAGTGCAGCCTTGGCTGGTTCAGACATCAAAGACTGGGTGGAAAGCGCACTCATCAAACCGGGCAATTTTCCACACTGTTATTCTGCCACTCCTGCTGATATGCTGCAACAGCACACGTACTTACAGACTGCACAAGTACTGCTCTGCCCATTCAGACATGTGTGGAGCCTCTTTAACATTGTTCTGAGCTGGAAAATTGTGTCTACACGTTATTTTGAAGGTTAGGATTTCATGTGCAAAACATAAAATACCCGTTGTTTATTTTAATAAAACGATGTCGGCTTGCCGTTGTTTTTCTACATGAATCACAGGAAAAAAGGAGTGTAGGAAGTCCATTTTTACCAGTTTATGAAATGGATAGTTCTACAGGAAATCAGGCAGGAAGTTTTTTTTTTCTTTCTTTTTTTTCCCTCCCACTCAATTGAATACATTTTTTTTTCACTGCTTGAGTCTTGTTCTGGTCAAGTCTCCACCAGCTTTGTGATTGGTTTTAAAACCAAACATTTGATATAGTATATTAAAAAATAATCTCTCTTAATTTGCAAATCTTTAGATGATGATAGGAGTTCAGTAACCTAAAACATTTCTTTAAGGCATCCACAGGTTTACAACATTTTCAGCAAACTTCTGAAATTCTGATATTTTTCATTACTTATGCTTCCTGATTTGTGCAAAAATATTATGTAATCTTTATTTATTCAGACAATAAAGTTTTAAAAGAAGGTATATATTATCCTCAGTTATTTCTTTGACAATTGCTGCGGAAAAAAAAATTAATTCAATTTTTATGTATTTTTTTAGAAGAGGTTTTATGTTTTTTCTTGAGAGACATTTATTTTTTTCTCAGTGTGGAAACTCGGCAGCAAAGTAACAGACAAATGGATGCACACAGATTCTTGCAAGCTAAAATATAAACAAAAAAGAGACTACGCTACGGACTAATTTACAACATAAAAAAAAAAGAATTACTGTAAACCTACTGTTATCGAAAATAGTTTGGCTGCCTCGGATTCAGAGAAACTAATTTTAATAGATGTCCAAAATGTGCTTGTAATATAATATAATATGCTGACGTTTATCACTTTTATCACTCTGCGCACATCATTTGCAGCGAGAGGCCAGCCGTTGGCTTGTCAAGATTTAAGACCTGACCTTTTTATATTAGAAGAGTGAGCACAAACATTAAGCAGATGTATCACAGTGAAAGGGCCCGGACTCAGAGAATGTCAATGTAATCCACCTTATTTTTCACCAAACACATGGGGCCTGTCGGCGAGGATGATGTGTAGATTTTTTTTTACAAAAACAATCCTTTAAAGGTCAAACAGGAGTAGGTATGCAGCAGCTCATAACATTTTCCTTCTCTCTAAGCCTTGACATTTGTGCAAAGAGAGAGTGAAGCAGGGAAAAAGAAGAAAATCCTGAACCAGAATAAAGCACGGGATAACATGGGCCAGGAGAAAGTAGATATATCTTAATAGTCCAGCAATGTGACATGTTGATAATCGGTCCTCTAAGTTTGGCATTTCTGTGTGTTAGAAAGTTGTTGTTTTTTTCCTGGATTACTTGTCGTATTACTTTGGATTACTCTGAAAGCTGCGGTCTCTAAGCGGACATCCACGTATCTGGCTAAGGTCCTGATGAATTGTTAGAATTTGAAAGTAATTTCTCACCAGGCAGTCTGGTAATAAATCCTTCATCTCTACAAAAACAACAGTCTGGCATTGTTGGATAAAAAAAAAAGACCGAGCAAATATTTGGAGAAGATTTAACAGACCACATTGGGAGGCGTAATGAGATTTTGCTGTGTGTTTGTCTTAGTAAATGGGCACCGCAGACGGGACAGAGAAGTTCAGAACCAGTTCAGCCAGCGGGCTTCGGACCGTTTACTCTCCATCGTCAACGACTCTGATCACACCCGGCAAACTCAGGTTGTACATTTCCTTTTTCAGTTAATCCTTTCCTCAGCTTTTTTTTAAACATTTCTGTACTTAACTTCAGGCTTGTGAAGAGGACGTTAAGGTAAGAATAGATGATGTGACGCATGACAGCACGGGGACTGATGGCAGCTTGTGGGACCCCGATGATCTTCTTGCGACCGACACCCCTCCGCCTCGTCGCCGTCGTGAAGGCCTCCTCCCTGGGTCCGTCTCTCTCTCACCAGTCGATCGGGTCCTCACCAGGCTGAGCCGTCAGCCCTTCACCAAGCCAAGCAGCCCGCCGTTGGAAACCTGCGACATCAGGTGTTACATTTCCCTTTGTTGTAGTCTCTCCGTGCCAGTGTTCCTGTTGTCATGACGTACTTATGATGTTTTTTGTCCCCCCTCCGCCGCCCAGCCTGGTGGCCCTGGAGGTGGACAGTGAGGAAGAAGCTCCGGGGCCAAAGTCTCTGCTTTCACGGCTGTTTTCAGACGTTGGCAGAAGTGAAGACAAGAAGGAAACTCCACGTCCAGCTCTCGATCTCACTTGCACTCGGAGCCAGTCGGCCTCGGCGTGCGAACCCATTTCCAAAGTAAAATTAGCAGTCGCACTTTCACAAACATTTTTTTTTCACATCTGTTATGTATTTATTTATTTATTTTTACCTCAATTTGTTTTTAGGTCTTGAGGGAGGACGGCGTTCGACTTCGCTCCTATTCCTACTCGTACTCCAAGTTCTGTCCAAGTCGTAACCCCAGGGACAACCACACACCAGAAGGTAGCCCCGGTCGCTTAATACCCAGAGCATTTCAGTCTAACACACCACTAATTTTCCTGACATTTTCTTCCACTAATGGAATAATCTGAGACGTTGCGTTAATTTGTGAGCTACAGTCTTAACACTAATATAAAGTACAGTCACGTTCACGTAGTTGTTGGACAGTGCAGCTTGACGGGGTTTGAAAATATCCATACTTGATCTTATTTATCTTCAAAATGCAGCACACTTAAACACCACATTTTCTAAAAAGAAATATAAAGTATTCACCCTATTTGTCAAATAACACAAACCCTGCTGCGTATCTCTCTGCTGGAACCTGACTGTTCTGTTGACGCTGATAGTATGCACCCTCTTCCTGTAGTGGTTGTGTTAGCCGCCTTCTGTCCACTGTGCCCTGTAGATGGCGTTCTCCACAGCGTCAGCCACAGCCGATCTCTCCTTCAGGCGCTCTCTCTGTCTAAATCCACCCTGTCTCTGTCTCTGCTCCACCCAGGCAGTAAGTACTGGACGCCTGCAGCCACCACACCACACCCAGCACTTCACTGAGAGCACTTCTACTTGTGTGTGCGTGACGCGTGCATGCGTGTGTGTGTGTGTGTGAATGTGTGTAAGTGAGGCCAAGTGTTTGGGAATGCAAGGACACAACATCTGAAGATGGAAAATTATGAAAATAAGAATTTACATTTCTAGCTAGCAGAACTGTGTGATTGTTATTTTTTTCACTTTTGGGCTTCCCATCTCATTTTAGGTCATAGTTATGTCTAAAATGTTAAAATCTGCAAAACAAATTTATTTAGATGGTGAAAAGAAGGAGAATTAGGTGACAGTCAAGCGAATATTTTCTTTAATGTTTTAAAAAGACATGAATTTAGCTCCATTAATAAGAACTATTAATGGAGCTAATTAATAGCTATTCACAGAAATTTATTATTTCTGTGAATAGCTTTATTTCTACTTTTAGTTAATCCCAATCTTAAAAAAAACTTAAAGACAGAATTTAAATGGTGCTTCTTTTTAATTTAAATGACAATCTGACATGAAAATAAATGCATGTGAGTAAAAGCTCCATTTACAAGTGTTGGATGAATTGAAATTCATGACGTACTTTGGCAAAATTTTTCATGCTATTTTCTTGTAATCTGAGAGGATTCATGATAAAATTGAGCTTCTGCTTTAACATTTATTGTTCCTGTTTTGATGAAGTTGTCATTTATCAGCATCTCAGATCAGTTTTTAGAACGCATGAAGAAGTTCAGACAGTTCGTTTGCTTTCGTCACAAACAATCATGATTTTCAAATCTCATTAAAGACTGAAAGTTACTGAGGCGTTATTATTATTATTGATGGTTTTGTATTATTATTGATGGTTTTGTAGCTTTTCTTTTTATTTCCCATCAAGAACTTTAACAGCTTCTCTTGCATCTCTCCACAGAACAAAGAGCCTCCAGCATTTCAGAGCAGCCCAATGATAAAAGGTATTAATTGTATATAACGGACTCTTATTTTTTTTCTTTGCAGTTTCAATTAATATCTTAATATATCTTGAATTTCTTTTCTTTCTTTTTTTTACATTCTGTCACATTACAACCACACCTATACGTGTATTTTATTGGGATTGCATGTGATAGACCAAAACAAAGCAGAGTATAGTTGTCAAGTAGAAGAAATATTTTACTGTATTTTTCGCACTATAAGGCGCACCAGATTATAAGGCGCATTTTCAATGAATGGCCTATTTTAAAACTTTTTTCATATATAAGGCGCACCGCATTATAAGGCGCATAGAATAGACGTTACAGTTGAGGCTGGAGCTACGTTATGCATCCACTAGATGGAGCTGCACTAAACAGAGTGTCAACAAAATAATCCGACTCCGGTCGGCGAGTAGAGCCTTCTGCGACTGGGCCGGGGCATGGCCGGACGATGGACCCTTCTCCGTTTGCGCACAGCATGTTCGTGGAGAATGTGGTGCTACATGACCTGCAGACGACCTGATTCTAGATGGTGGGTAGGTAGATAGGTCAGTCAAACTTTATTAACAAACCAGCGTCTGACAGCTATCCCAGCATGCACCGCACGCTTCTTCTTCTAAGAGTGAAAATGAAGTCGGCAGCTGCTTACTGTAGTTGCTAGACCTGTTGTGGCTCAATATTGGTCCATATATAAGGCGCACCGGATTATAAGGCGCACTGTCGGCTTTTGAGGAAATTGAAGGTTTTTAGGTGTGCCTTATAGTGCGGAAAATACAGTAGTTAAAAAAAACTTAGCAAGACTTGGCAAACTCGCTCATCCTTGTATGTTTTCAAATGGATTCCATAGAAGTTCACCTGTTGTATGTTTTGGGTCATTATCACCCAAAACATACAACAGGTGAACTTCCGCCTCAGAAATTTTGCAGCCTCTCATAGGTTTCTATCAAAGATTACCCTATATTTACTGATATTTAACTCCTTCCACCTTCTCTTCAGCTATGATCCTAAAGCATGATGCTGCTGAGACTTTTCTTAAAGGAGGGGATGGTTTAACTTGTGGCTTCTGGCTAAAATAAAACCACTTCATTATTAATACTTTATATTCACTTCATCATTTGGCTCCTGTTCCAACACAAGCAAAGTCAAATATTTCACTGACATCCATTTTCTCCCGGATAACTACTTAGACTTAAAGGAAGATATCATACTGGCTGCAAATCGCAGAGATAAACTTTAATATTTTACAAGCAGTGTATGTATGATGTCTTTTTATTTCTATGGCTTCACAAAGCTTCAGGGTGTGTGTGTGTGTCCATGTGTTTTCCAGAGAGGTTAGGTTCCGTAAGCGGGCCCAGTCTGCTGACGAAGAGGGCAGCACTGAGCTGGCAGAGTCGCTGCAGCATCTCACCCTGTCTGAGTTTCTCAAAGAGTATGTGTATGGGACCAACCTCTGTTGACCTCTCCCTGACTGTCCCGCAGCTGGAGATACTAACCCAAAACAAAACTGGTAGCTCCTTCCCCGTCTGGCTCCCAACAGCGCTAGAGCAACTTCAGCCCCCACTGACTGTAGCATGCACAGGCGTCTTAGTCCGTCTCGGATGTTTTTAGCCTTTAGCTCTGCTTCTATCTCTTACTCGTTCTCACATCACAGCAGTGCAGAAGCGGAACACAGTTTTCTTATGTTTTACTTACTAACAAAAAGCATTCTTGAGATGTTTTCATGTCGTTGCTTTGACTCTCCGGGAATGCCCTGCTCCAAAACACATCCGATTTGAGAATGAACCTTTGCACCTTAAACTAACCAGATACTTTTCATTTACCTGGAGATTTATCTCAAAACCAGCTTTTGTTCTGCTTGACTTTGTTGTTTTCTTTATTTCCCAAGAAGAAGAAGAAAAAGTGACAATTTAGAGTCTGCCTTATGAAAATCATCCACTCTGTATCTGGAGTTACAAAACTTTGGGACCTTTTTATTGTGCAGGATTGAAGAAGAGGAGATGGAGAAGTGCAACATTCCCACCAAGGCAGAGTCAGAGAAGTATAGAGTCACTCGCACATTCAGCTTTCTGAAGAACAGGATGTCCAGCACACGCAACAAGAACAAGGTAAACCCAACTCCAGATTTCCAACTATGGATGCATATTGGAGCAGCATCAATGTTGTCCTTAGTGCTTGGTTTTTGCCACTGCTGAGAAAAACAGGTCAGACTGCAGTACCTGGAACTAAGCAGAGGCAATAACAGTATGGCTTACTACTTTTAGCTGTTATAAGAATCGTGGTTTATTATGATATCAATAAACTGGGTGCAAACTCTGTTATGGAGTGTTTTTGGAACAATAGCACTGTACTGAATAAAATAAATCCCACCTCCAGTCTCAGTTTTAGTCTCAGTAAAGATGCTGAATCTTTACAATTCCCAGCTCCGCTCTCTGGTATGAACTGTGCGATTGTCTTTTGACTTTCTGGGAGACTCAACCAGGAAACAGTTCTGGGAATAACTCAAGGTCAGAGCGACAGACCAAACATGGTGTCCGGCCTCTTTCCTTTCAATGATTAATCCGCGGTTGTCGAGTCAGCACAGGGACTGGAAACCCTCCCCGATTTCAATCTGTTGTTTACACTTTGGTCTGCTTCCAAGTCCGAGGACTTTTCTTACAGCTTGGAGAGAGGCGGGAATTGCTTCCATGCTTTTTTTTTTTTTCCCCCACTCTGTCTCGAGGTATATTTAACGTGTGAAATCGAAACTTTAGAAGACATTTTCCGAAGCTAGTCTTTAATGCGACTGTTACACCGTAGATGTAGGTGTAGTTATCTGTACGGTTTGGCTGTTGACACCTATGTCTCTGGCATGGTTTTCGAAGGGGAAAGGGAAGGACAGAGAAACCAAGGATAGGCACCTGAACGGCCACCGGTTTGCAACAGGCCCCTGTTTAGGTCCCACGCTGTGTGTGGTGTGTGACAAACCAGCTTCTGGGAAGGAGCTTCTGCACTGCTCAGGTGAGTGAAAGGCAAACTCAAATGCCCAGGAGTCATCCGACTGAAATCATCAGTAGTTTGTTCCTCCCTCAGGTTGCACTGCTATCGTCCATAAGAGCTGTAAGGAGTCTGTCCCGCCGTGCTTGAAGGTTGGTCCGCTTTTTCTTTGGTTTTCTACTTGAAAAATAAAATGGTCTCAATAGAGCTCTAATCAGATTTTCTTATATGTTGCTTAGAAACTACAGGATAGATGTGCGATGACAGTGGAGAAAAGCAAGACGGCGTCTCTTCCACAGAGTAAGATTTTACAGAGTCTAAGTCGAGCATTACAGATTTAACAAAACGATGCAGAAAAAAGTTTGCCATTTGCTTTATTTTTTATTTATTTTTTTAGTATAACAACTGATCTTTGTCTATTTTCCCCTCAGACTTCACAGTGAGAGACAGTCCGTCTCATTCTGTGATCCCCATTTCTGCTACTCAACCTGTCCTCACTCCAAAGCAGAGGAAGGAGACTGGGATGCAGTCATGCTCTTTGCCTGGAAGCTTACCCAACAGTGACAGGTCATTAAGCAGTCGGAGTTGATTACATAGATTAATGGGATGATAATAGTAATGACACACTCCTGTGTTCCACTTTGTGGTACAGTATGCTCAGCGAGAGTTCAGAGGCAGAATCTGAAGCCCTGAGGCCGAAAAGCCATTCGGAGGAACTCCTGCCAACTCCGGGCTCCTCTGCCTCTAATGAGTCATCCTTCGGAGAAGGTATTGAGATCCAGTAAGGCTTCATGTTGAAAATATCCACAAAGCAAAACAAAAATTAGACATGCATTGGATCTATGTTGGTTTTTGATCTCCTGCTTTGTAAAGCTTTGACCGACTAATGCAAATGTTAGTAGATCCAAATTTTTCACCCATCAAAATATTTTGCTCTAGATTTTCTATCATTACCAGACAATATTTTGTATTTTTCATAAGCCACTTTCTATTAGTGAAATGACTTCTGTTGAGCTGAAATTTAAATCTACCTTTTGCATCTTGAATTAGCCATTAGGTTATTGTAATTGCAAAAAAAAAAGTTTCCAAGTGTATTTTTTAGAAAGTAGACTAATTCCCTAACTAAAATCTCCAAAAGGCAACCCACATTGAATCAAAGAACAGCTAGAATGTCGGTGTGCAAAATAAATTTTATTTTAATCTGTTTCGTATAGTTTTTGTGTTTTGACATCGATTTAATTTTGAAACACCTCCCTGACACTGAAAATACTGCGGCTAACTTTTAGTCTTGCTGCTAAAACAGCATAATCTGTTAACACTTGGATTTGTTGCCTATTCCTACCAAAATAATATCAGATTTTTGAGGGTCCGTTCAACCTAAAAGTCAGCTTTTTCCGGTCAGAATCAATTCCTTTGTACATCTATAAAAGAAATGCGTTTCTTTTAACCCACATAGTCTTTCACTCATTCCCTCAACGTGGTAAATGACTAAAAAAAAGCAAGTTTCTTATCTCAAAAAAAGACGTTCAATAATAGATGTTTGGGGAAAAACATAAGAAAAAGCAATTTTCACATTTTTACTTCAAATGGTTTGAAAGTAACGGGGGAATTAAATTTCCGTCCATTTTT
Organism: Poecilia reticulata; assembly: GCF_904066995.2. Classification (NCBI taxonomy): domain Eukaryota; kingdom Metazoa; phylum Chordata; class Actinopteri; order Cyprinodontiformes; family Poeciliidae; genus Poecilia; species Poecilia reticulata. Next base: position 7,516,242 of record NC_088841.1, read on the forward strand.
CAGTAATTATTTTTCAGTGGCTTCTCCAGTTATTCCTGGCGTTGTTTTGAATTTACTATGTATAATGTCTTACTAAAATTTAAGCTCAAGTCAATTTAAATGAACATAAAATTGACATTATAAAATCAAAAATGTGTTAAGAATCAACATTCTTGATCATCTCACCCCTTTATATCTGATGGTAAAAAATCTTTTGCTTCAGTTCAACATTTCTTTTGAACCGAGTCGAGCACAATTCCGTTTTAATTAGGCTTGGCATCTTCCAAAGTTAGCCTCTAATTTTTTTCCCCTCACAGCCAGCTAATGGTGGATGTCACTGATAAGGATGAGAAAATAAATTTGTCTTTTTAACTGAATTTCTTTACAGGCTCTTGCTCAAAATGCAAGCAAATGCTGAGAACAAAACATATCAAAGCGGATGTTCGTTTTAAAAGCACAGTGAAGACCATTTATGTAAAAAAAAAACAAAAAAAAAAAAAACGATCAGAGGTAATTTTGCAGCTTTCTCTCTCCTCAGACTGTGTGGACTCGTACATTCAGACTCACAGCAACATTTTAGCGGATTCTGCTGATTACGATGCCGAGTCGTGGAGTTTGACGGTGGAGCACAAGTTTTGCAAGAGGCAAGACAAGCGGGCCGTCAAGAGGCAGGACGTTGTTTACGGTAAGCAAACATTAAAGGGATTATTTGTTTTCTCATGTGCTGTAATCACATAATTGTTTAAAAAATGGTCAGATTGAGTAACATTTTTGTGCAGCATTTCTTTTCCTCTTGACACCACTGGTTGTGAAAGACCAATATAAAGTTGTGCATAGTTGTGAAGCAGAAGAAAAAAAAGGAAAAAAGAAAAGTTTTTGCCTTAATCTGTATTAGTTAAATCTCTTTTTTTTCTTCACAATACAACAATATTTGACTTTGGATTGAAGTTTGTAGCTAGTGCTGATCAAGCGTTTGACCCGACACAGAGCTGATGCAGACTGAGCTCCACCACCTTCAGACTCTGCACATCATGGCCGAGGTTTTCCGGCGAGGCATGAAGGAAGAGGTGCAGTTGGACGCCGAGTTGGTGGAGCGGGTGTTTCCCTGCCTGGACCAGCTGCTCGCCTTCCACCACGCCTTCTTCACTGCCATGAAGGAGCGGCGTCAGAGCTCCGGGCAGCCCCCGGGTCACAGGAACTACCTGATACAGCAAATCGGTGACATCTTGCTCCGACAGGTTAGCCCCAACCTTACAAGTTACCAATATGGCAGAGTCCAGTGTAATAATGAAACCTGCCTGTAGTTTTCAGAAGAGAATGGAGAAAAAATGAAGCAGGTGTATGGAGAATTCTGCAGTCATCACAACGAAGCAGTCGCCTTTTTTAAGGATCTCATGCAGCATAATAAGAGATTTCAAAGCTTCATTAAGGTATTTCTTGTCCTAAATGTTATTTAGCATCGTTACAATTTAGTGGAGATAAACATTGTGTAATAAAATCTATTCATTTTTAAAGCAACAAGGTCATAACTCTTTGGTGCGGCGGAGAGAGATCCCAGAATGCATTTTGCTGGTAACTCAAAGGATCACAAAATACCCAGTGCTGCTGGAGAGGATCCTACACTATACTCAAGGTTAGGCAGCTACTGCCCTCTGCTGTTAAATTACAGTCACTGCAGGGACTGAAACAAGCACTCCAAAATTGTTCCATTTTTTTTGTCTTTCTGATCTTCCAGAGCAAACGGAGGAGCATGCCAACCTTTCCAAAGCCCTGACTCACATTCGGGACGTGATAGCGGCCGTGGACGTGAGAGTCAGCGAATACGAGCGCCACCAGAGGCTACAGGAAGTGTGGAACCGCATGGAGAACCGCAGCGTGGCCAAGCTGAAGAGCGGCAACATCTTCCGTAAGCAGGACATGATGGGTCAAACGCTCAGACACCAGGGCATGCTGCTGTGGAAGACCGCCACTAGTCGTCTTAAAGGTGAGAATATCTGATTTCCTGCTGATTGTTGCTTCACAGTTAATGTGATTGAGTTATTATATTGAAATTGATCTTGTGACATTACTTTCTGCTTATGTTGACTGTCCTAGATGTCCTGGCGCTCCTCCTCACAGATGTACTCGTCTTCCTTCAAGAGAAAGACCAGAAATACACATTTGCTGCTGTGGTGAGTGTAGCAAATAAATATCATGGGAGTTACTATCATCTTTGCCTGTAGCACTAAAGGCATTTTCTACACTTTTTCCACAGGACCAAAAGCCTCCTGTCATCGCGCTGCAGAAGTTAATAGTTCGGGAAGTGGCGAACGAGGAGAAAGGGATGTTTTTGATCAGCGCCTCTTCTGCAGGCCCAGAAATGTACGAGGTTCACACTTCATCCAAAGAGGAGCGAAATACCTGGATGAGGCTCATTAGAGAGGCCGTAGAAAGGTTGGTTTGTGTCTGGAGCTTTCAGAGCCTCATGATGCATTAATACGTTTTTGTTACATTCCAACCACGAAATTCAATGGTCATGTGCAGGATTGATTGTGCAGGATTGACATGATTGTGTCAAAGTGTGTGTCCAACATATATACTTTCACAAGCGAAGCTTTAAGATTTTGTCTTTGAGTTTATTTCAAATGTAATGGACACTAGATAAAAAAGAAAGGGGTGGGAAGTTGTGGAAAAGGTTTAAAGCAGTGGTCCCCAAACTACGGCCTGCGAGCCAGATCCAGCCCCCTGACCAATACCAGAGAGCGTTCAGATTTTTTTTTCCCATATACTGTATTTTCCGGACTATAAGCCGCTTATATGTGGATTTTTCTTCAACCACCAGGGGGCTCAATAGCAGGAAGTGAATCATTGGAAGTCAAAATTGGAAATAAAAGAAGAAAGCGCCCATTAAAACGGAATTAGGTTTTAATAAGGAATTGAAATTTGAGAATGTTGTTGATCAGTTAAATAGAATTGAGGGGGAAAAGAAGATTTTTTTTGTTTTTTTTAAAATAATACTGGGATCATTATGAGAATTGGAGGCTTATATGTGGCTTATATGTGTATGTTTAAAGGTTTTAAAAAATAACAAAAACGAGTTGCGGCTTATAGTCCGGTGCGGCTCATAGTTCGGAAAATGCGGACTATAATCCTTCCTGGATTTAGTCTGTGAAGAACCCGATAGAGGGTTATTTGGTTGTTATTTATTTCATTAATAGTGTTATTATTTATTTCCTGACTTTTGTTCTGTGAAGAACCCAGAGAGAGTTATTTGATTCTGCTTTCTGGAAAACAATACATTTTTACATTTAGGCACTCCTGCAATTTTCTGTTACAAACTGACTCCGGCCCCCCACCAAAGAAGGGAAAAGTTATGTGACCCTCACAGGAAAAAGTTTGGGGACCCCTGGTTTAAAGGGAAAAGAGTGAAAAAGAAGCATAGAGAGAACATTAGTAAACACCCTAGAAATCTTCCTCTAAATTTGCAAAAAGGGAAAAAACAATTTAACCAAGACACTACAACAGCAAACAAATCCATATATAATAATAACAATTATCACTGGAAACATGGAACAAGTTAAACAATATTTAGTTTCAACCGTCGCCCAACTGAGAGTGTATCTGAAAAACACCTGAATCCTAAACACCTTTAGAGACATTAGATTTGTTTGGAAGAAATGTGCAAAACCATAATAAATTGCTTCTACTTTACCTTGTGCTGGTCTGTCATATAAAATCCAGAAGGAAAAAAAATTTGAATTTATAGTTGTAACATGACAAATGTAAAAATGTTTAACTTAACATTTATATTGTTAGTTGTTTTTTATTGTTTGACTCAGCTGCCCTGAAGAACCAGAGGAATACGCAAGTGAGTCAGAAGAGGAGAAGCGAACTGCTGAGGCTCGTTTCCAGAAGATCCTCAAGTTACAAGGTAAATTCGTTCCAAGCAGGTGTTGTGTATATTCTGCCGTCGGGAGTTGGAAGGTAGGCATTTTTCTTTTTCTAATTTTTGAAATGCCTGAAACTGCGTATCAGAGAGCTTGACAAGTCAAGACCAGCAGATCTGCTCCAGCCTGGAGGAGAAGCTGCAGATCTACACAGAGCTGTCCGTGCTGAGCGGGAGGACGGACGGCGGGCTGGTGGAGCCGCGACTGCTGGTGCAGCCTCAGTCAGAGGAGCTGCCGCAGACCGCTGCGCTACTGGCTGCTGCTCTGCAAGAAGGTGGGACATAACAGTATGGCATTTCTAACCATATTTTATTTACCTGATACATACAAATCTCAGCCTGCTTATCTGAAATATCACACAACAAATCCATAAAGACAGGGTTTCTTTGCAGTACTGAATAATCCAAAAATGTAGGAAATTTGATTTGATTGTCAAACTAGAACAATATTGAAAAATTTAAATGATTTAATTTAGTTTTCAGAGTGAGTTTTCGGACAGTATTGCGTTTTGTAAAAGATTAAAAAAGTACATTCATAAAAAAAATAAAACTATTTCATATATAATCATATATATTTCATATATACAAATTCAAAATAAGAGAGGAACAATTTTACTGTTTTGGAGACTTCTACCTTTAATACTTTTGATTTGAATTCACTTTTTGACACAAAAGAGAGAAAAAAATGCTGCAGTATTGTTAAAGAGGTCGTAGCGTTAAATATAACAGAAATTAAGGAATGGAAAGTTTATTCCTATATCTGTATTAAAGCACACTTCTTAATATTTATCAGGTTTGTATTTGACTTGAAAATAGTGCATCAGGGTACATGCTGTTTCTTGACATGTTAATAGACTAAAAATGCTGGGAGTTCTGACTATTGATGTGTCCAATGAGCAAAAAAAAGTTATTTTTTTACATGTTTGACCTGCCAATCAGGGTCAATGAAAGATAAACTAGCTGGTTCCAATCTTTGGTCGTGTGATTAATGAATCTCAAGCCCTGATTTGATAAAGTGTTGCAGATTTGAAATAGAGACGATCTATATTTTTGACTAAAATGTAAAAAAAAAAACAAAGAAAAACTAGTCTCTTAAAATATTAACATGCTTATATTATACTTTGTTTTCCATTGTGTGCTGCTCTTGCTCAGGATCGTTCTCTTTTATTTCAGCCATGTGTTTTTTTTGTTTTTGTTTTTTCTGTTTGCTTTCCAGCTGAGAACCTCCAAGCCACGCTGTCGTCCAAGGCCCGCTCTCTGTCGAGTCACAGCCAGGACTCTGACTCGGTGTTTCCCATCAGCCCCGCCGCTCTGTCCGATCCCTCATCCGACGCCTCGGAGAAAAACGGGGGAAACCGGAGCGACACTTTTGACCTTCAGCCTCTGTCTGACTCGCAAAAAAAACACCAGAGTACAGTTGACTCCGAGGTAGAAATTAATTTCTTTTTGTTGTTGTTTTTCTAGTTTTATGCAGTAAATTGTTAATAAGAGCATCCACCCATTCCTGCTGTAGTTCAGGTAAGGTGGGGCTGCAGAGGTAACACAGCCTCTCCCAGGTTGTTGTTTTTATTTGTTTTTTTTCCCACCCTATTTACAGATATCAGCCTGGTGTTCCTTTAATAATTGATCACCGTCTGTTAGAATTACATTTCAATCTTAATGTTGTGAATTATTGATAGACTCGTAATAAAGGGAAGTCCATTTAGCTCTTAAAGATCCTGCGACATTAAAAATAGATATGGAGGCTTGTTCCAAAGCCCTTAGTGCGTTTGTGCTGCTCTCTGCACCCTTTATGACCTGTGAGCTAAATTACACCGATAAGAATGAGTCATTTTCTTGTAGGCTCCTGTCAGGTAATGGGGGCTCCTGAATGATGCTGTAGGGACGCATTTCGCCTGGAGGGGGCGCAATTGCTGCATGAATCTACTCTTACCATGATTGAAATGCATTTTGAAGTCCCCATGCAGCTTGTTATTTTGAATAATTTTGACACTGATGTTAAATATTGCATTAAAAGACAATCATGTTTTATTGACCTGGATTGTCATTTGATTGATTTTTTTTTTCTCCAACAGGCTGCTGAGAGTGTCCAAACCTTGACTCAGTTACTCTACAGTCTGCAGGTAAGAGCAGAACGACAAGTAGTGCATGATTGTAAAATGGAATCAGATTTTTTTGTGATTTCAACTAATTTTGCACATAGATACTCATGTTTTTATTTGTAGTCTTGCCATAGTTTTATGTCTAAACTTTAACTGTACCATAATAACTCATCAATCTTATTATTTTATTCATCTAAAAAAAAAAACTGTAGCTCAGACTGAATCTTTAAATCCAGTATCAAATTCATGCTCTTTTCATTCTTTTAAGGTATAAAGAACATTATTATTTGTTGTAAAAAAAATCCCAGAAAACCTTGTTAAAGTCGAAACAATATATACATTTGCAAGCTACACCTTCTTTGGTAGATTCTGACTTTATTCACCTATGTTTAGCCACCACACAGATATATTTGTTTGCAGAAGAGACCTGAAGCCGCAGGTTTGACAAACAGAGCAACAGCGGTGTGTTTGACTGTTTGAAGCCAAAGGAAGCAAGCAACAGGAGCTCTTCCCCCCAAATGATTATTATTATTATTTTTGCTCAGAAACACAGGAGGGTCTTTTGTTTGGCAATGCACACACTCCTCTCTCGCTATAAAATGTAAATTTATGTAGAGAGGGTGTGTGTGTGTGTGTGTGTGTGTGTGTGTGTGTGTTTGTATTTGCATTTGGCTTTTGTGTGTGTATGCTTTCCTGTTTGGATTTAGGTGTTTTGATCATAATGTGATTTTCATATTCAAAGTTTTGTTTTCCCTCGTGCATCTGAAACCAAAACCAGTGATTCTATCAGTAAAGTGGATGCAAGGGGGGGAAAAAACTAGGTCACCAGTTGAACCTTATTATAATTTCCATTATAATTTGCCATTCAAATCACCTGCAACAAGGATGCACATGTGCAGGGACGTGCACAGATAGACACTAGGAGGTGCTAGAGTGCCTGCCCTTTTTACACTGAAGAAAATAAAAAGTGCCCTTCTAAAATCTTTTTTTTTTTGTATAGCGTGTAGCAGAACAAAATGAACAGTTTCTGTTTTGTTGTTGCTAGGCCTGTCGCAGTAAGCAATAAATCAATTAACCACATGATAAATTAAAATGAGCTCAGTAATTTCCATTTGCATTATGTATCGTTTTTTTCTTTTCTTTCTCCTTCTCTGCCAAAAACTGCATGACAAAAAGCTTTTGTCTCAACTAGCCACTTTTTGTGAAGGACAGTTTTGTTTAGAGAAACTTCATAATTCATTTTATTTTGTTGTTTCTTTTAGTTTGTTTACTTTTTTATATTCAACATGTCTTACAGTTGAAGTGTTAAATGTTCATTAGAATTTAAGGTTAATTGATTCTTGAGTCATGGTCTCAAAACACAATGCTGTGGTGGTGCAGGGGTTAAGCACAACCCATGTAAGGAGGCCTTAGTCCTCGACGCTGATTCCACTGGTGACTTTTGCTGCATGTCTTCCCCCTTTCTCATTACCCACTTTTGTGTCCATTCACTATCATATAAAGGCCACTAGAGCCAATGAAACCTTTTAAAAACAACAAAAATATTATTTTTATCGCAATAACTTTTGGACAATTTATTGTCTGGCAAAATTTGTTATCGTGACCGGACTACTTGCACCTCAAAATGTCTGAATAAATCTTCATGGTGAGGTTAACCACTATTTCTTGTTGACCCCAGGCTGCCGTAACCATTCAGGACACTTGCTACGAGGTCCAGAAGCTCCTCCTGCAAGCGAGCGAGCTGGCCTCGCCCCGCGGTCCCTGCCTGCACCTCCACGGCCTCCGCGGCAACTCACTGCAGGAGCAGGAGAAGCAGCGCAACCTGGAGAAGCGCAAGGAGGAGTTGGCAGCGGCCCAGCGGCTCCGGGAGCAGCTGCGCCAGGAGAGGGAGCGCTGGGAGCGAGAGTGCCAGGCCAAGGAGAGCCAGCAGGTGGAGCAGGAGAGCCGGCTGGAGGAGAGGGAGAGGAAGTGCCTGCAGGCTGCGCAGAAGCTGAGGCAGGACAGGGAGGAGCTAGAGGAGCAACTGGAGGAGTACCAACAGAGCCTGGAGCGGCTCCGGGAGGGGCAGAGGAGCGTGGAGAGGGAGCGCGAGCGTCTGGAGGACCATCAGAAGCTGCTGCAGGCCTGGAAGCACGGGCGGCAGAGCAGCCTGCCCGCCGTAATACCCCACCTGGTCATCCCTTTGGATGTGCAGCAGGTAAGGAGTCCAACCTCTATTCCTCTGAAAGGAACGCTCGACCCTTTGAGGAAAAGAACCAAAAATGAACCAAAACCAAAATTTATGACGGCTGACATCATTTTGCCGGTATTTTCAGTGTTACAAAAATAAAAAAGTGAACGCAAAAGTTGGTTTTCTGTTTCTCGGGTGTACGTAGGTATGCTATGCTCATGTTCCTTTAAAGGGGCAGTATTATGTAAAATCAAAGATTTTGAGCTTTAAATCATTTTATACTTGTTATACTACTTATTCCCTCATCAAAAACAGATCTGGACTTGAAAACTGATTCTTTCATGCATGTTTGATAAATAATTTAATCTCCCATGGCAACCATTCAGCCATGCAAAACACCTGGGGAGACTTGGTTTCTACTCAGAACTGCAGTTTCTAAGCTTCTGAGCCTCCGCCTCACGGAGCAGCTCCTTCAAACTAGCCAGTAGCAATTAGCAAACACCTGGTGGAACTGCACATCTGCTGAGCTCATTGCACAAGCTACTTCCTGGTGCAACGCTGGTGAAAACATTTTTAAAGATTAATAGAGGAGCCATGTTGTGATGACTTCCTGAAAGCGGACTTTCAGAAAGAGCAATAGTTCCTTAAAACACAATTTAAAGGCAATAAATTATGATTATAAGTTACATTTGACATACAGCATTTTTATAAAAAATGAAGGTAACACAGTTACTTTATTTTGATATAAAATGGCACTGTGTGCCTGGAACATACATAGTACTGACCCTTTACGATGCTGCGCTATGTGGACCGCCTCTAGTCATTTGACTCCACCCGCTCTCGTCTGTAACAAGAAGTGAAAGAGACAGTGAGGTTGAGAAAATTGAGGAAATTTCAAATTTTGACGCGCCGGCAATAGATGTGGTCGTAGAGTAAGGATGTTGGAAAGTAATAATTTTTTTTTTACTTCTAAACTTCAGTTGTCTTTTTTTTTCATTAACTTGCACATAATTACGTAAAATCAGTCCTGGGGGGTTAGTGCTATCCTCCATTTATCGTTATTGAGGTGAACTGCTCAATGTATTACGATATTGACTTTCGGCCACATCATCCAGCCCTAGTGGTGTCGTGAAGCACAGTTTGTCCAGTATTCCTTTCAGTGACCTCATTAATGAGATTCTTCTTCTTCTTCAAAGAGCTATCAGCTTACACCGGTTCACCCGTTTCCTCCACCGCAGCTCAACCCAGCCTTGATGTACAAGCTGTGATAACGAGAGCAATCCCAGCGCCATTCGTCTTCATGCTTCAGCGGCTCGGCTCGCCAATGAACATCTCAATGATTAATGATAATTAAACCGCCTCAAATAAAAGCTTCAACAAAAATAATTAAAACCCGAGGCACGCGGCCCCAGGAACTGATCAATTGTGTCCTAAAGGGCTTGAATTATTGACACTCTGTTTGAAAAGCACCTCACTGAAATTTGCCCAGAAGCCAAAAGGCGTAGAAGATAAAGGATCACTGCTCTCTTGGACCGCTACAGACCTCGGCTTGAATGATGAAACCAACGTGCCACATGTACCACATACAATGTATTGCAAAGGGTATTCACTCAAAGGTTGTCAGATTGGACGGAGACCACGGGTGAACATCAGTTTTCAAGTTTTGTCTCCGCTTTCTTATTGAATTCAGCTCCGGACTTTATCTAGGCATCCTGGCACATGGGTTTGCTTTGACATAAACCATTCCATTGTAGGTCTGACAGGAGTTTTTGTCCTGCTAGAAGCTAAAGCTCTGTCCAAACTTCAATTATTTGTAGCTTCTATCAGTATCTTTTCAGGATAGCCCTGTGTTTTAACTCCATTCATCCACCTCACAGCATGATGCTCTCACTACCATGTTTCACAGTGGGGATGGTTGCCATTGAAGTAACAATTGGAGGCAATTAATAGTCCTACATTTTGTTTTTGGGGTAACCGATTAATGGGAGTTCGAAATGTATGCACTCCGCTCTTGCAACTCACTTTTTTTTCCCCGTCATAAATATGCACTGCTTTGTGGGGGAACCACATATACCCAGTAAAAAATAATCCCATTAATGTACCTTAAAATTTTTGTTTGTAGAATGAGTTAGTATATGAATAAATCAGTTGGAAGTTTGGACAATCAATTATTTTGAGGGTTAATTGTTTAATCGAATAAAAATCTCGGCACATTCTGTTTTTTTTTTTTTGTAGAATATTAGAAATGCATTTAAAAATGCGAATAAACAAATAATTCAGTTCTTTAAATAAGAACTAAACATTTTAATGTCTAAAATTCAATAACACAGCGTTCCTTTAGTGTATGCTAGATTACTGGTAGCAAAAAATGCAGCGGAAAAAATTCTTCTAACGTCAACATGTGAAAAGCTCAGCCCTTTCTGCTGATGGTTTTTTTGTTTTTTGGATTACCAAATTAATAATTCAATAGTAAAAGATGCTTAGTTGGATATTATTATTATTTTTTACAGAATTTGAACCGGGTGAAGCTAAAACTATACCATTTGTGGAGTTCTCAGTAGAACACATGTGTAGACTTATTTTGCCTTATTTAATGCTCTGAGTATGTTGTTCTTTTCGCAACTGGCCATTCTTTGAGCGTATGCTCCAGTCAACTATTAATTGATTACTAAATGAGTAGATCAGTTATTTCATAATTGCCATGATTAAACCAATCAATCGTTTCACCCCTAAAATAAGTACTTTTTCCATGCACCATGTATGCAGAGCTCTGCTGGCAGGTGGTTCTACACCACAATAGGCGGACAAATGAGCACACTCAGGTTACAATATTCCCCGTCTCCCTCATTAATTTACACACACCACTATGGGTCTTTTTTTTTTCCTTTGTAGACTAGATTTGATAAGGCTCTCCTTGCTTTGAGCAGACTTACTGTATGTATTTCCATTCATCTATTTTAGTCGCCAGTAACAAAGCGGTGCTCTCACAAAGGCGAGCGGAGGCAGTGGAGGTCCTAATGTTTCCCTGGTAATGTTTAGCCTAAGGCAGTAGTTCATAGGGTCAGAGACGGATCGAATGACACACACACACACACACACACACACACACACACACACACACACACACATCAGCTCTCAGGTCGTATCTAATTAGTTGTGCTGCCTCCACTCAACAGTGGAAAAGCCCTGTTGACGTGATCACTAGACAGGATCGCCAGCGGTCATTGAGCGAGTAGCCGGGGTTACACCCTGGACAGGTCCAGAGGGACATCTTTCACCAAAAAAAAAGTCTATCAGTCAGTTCATAAAATTGAATACACTGTAACAGGTTGTGTTTTAGAAGTCAATTAATTTTGACTTTGAAAGACCGATTTCAAAACATCAGCAAATAAAGTCCAAACAACTTTTGTATTATTTTCATACATCATGAAAACTAGAATGCACAGCAGTAGGGTTCATTCTACGCATGCACGAGCAGATAAAAACAAAATAGCAATGTGCTGTATTGTGCTACTTAACCAGTTTAGCTTAGCAAAATTCTTGATGAGGAATATATTTTCCATGAGCACTTTGTTGGGAGACTGAGACAGGTTGTTATTTACGATTAGGTGGAAGCTAAAGGTGAAAAACACATGCACGTTCCATGACATTCTAAAATCACAGCACCATCTTGTGGCCTGGCATAATAACTACAGCTGACTTGAGGTATCTTGGCGGTTCCGTCCAAATGTGGATCTTTTTACGAGTCAAAATCTGAAAATACCGACAGGCCCTAAATGGTCTTTGATCTCCTGCATCTAAAGGAAAATTCTTCGTCATCGATATTCTCAGAACCATTTCATTGTATATATTTGCCGTGACATATATCTACATCGGCAATGACTATAATTTACTTATTACTTATTCAATGTAACATCTCATCCTGCTAGAATATTTTACAGCTGGGGACACAGTGGGAACATCTTAAAATTTCCTTTGAATTCACACTGCTTTCAACCTGAAACGTAACGGTGGGATTTTTCTCTGCCTGACAGGCCTCTTCGCCAAATAACTCCAGACAGCACTCCGGTAACGGCTCTGTGTTTGTGAACGAGGCGGCATTTGCCGGCAGCAGCGTCAACAATCGCCACTTCCACCACAAGCAGAATGACCCGAGGGCACACAATTGTTTCAACAGCCTGTTGGACAGATCTAACAACAGACAGTACCCTGGTGACACGAGCCCGCACGGCACTGGATACATCTACAGTAATCCCTTGGGAAGTCTTAAGCACTCAACCAGTGGTAAGAAATACTTAAAACCTTGTACATAGAAGGCTGGTTTATTGTATGGTAATATCTTTAAATTAGTATTGACATTAAATTAGCAATAAATGTATTGGCATTGACCAGACAATTGTTGTTATCTCGTTGCCTCCTTTTGTAATGTAGGCTTGAATTAAAGACTCAGTTGAGTCCTATCGTCAACCATGTAGCACGTAAACCATTTACTTGAATGAAGGAATTACTGTTTTTAAGACTTGGATTATTTTTCAATTGAATGAGTCATATTGAAATATTTCAAATATCTACTTTGATCTAAAGCCTTTTTAATGCTCATAAAACAGACTGCAGTGTTATACGAGTTCAATCCTTGCTATTGTGTTATAAAATGCACAGCTGATGCTGTCCTGTATATATTTATTTTGTAACTATAAAGCATATTATGTTGCATCCAACAAAATCTTTACCAAACATAGCTCCTATGTGGTTTTAAATAATCTGGAAATTGTAGAATTTGGTCAGTATTTGCCTTGTCTTGGATAAGAAAAGGAAATTTAAAGAAATGTTTGTATTTCCAGATATTATGTCATGTCTCACTGTCTGTGTGTTATCTTCTTTCCCCTCTTTCTTTTATGCTGTCTTACCTTCCTCCCTGTCTCAAGGAAGACAGGAAAGAATGATACATTCCTTGTGTCATTGTTTTTTCTTTCTTTTTGTCCTTTACTGTCCTTCTCCCTTTCTTTCTTTCTGGTGTCTTGCTGTTAGTCCTTTCCTTGTGTTTTCTCTTTGGTCCTTCATATCCTTCCCATCTTTCTTTTTCTCCTTTCCGCCTTTCCTTTTACCTAACCTACCTCTCGTCCTTCCTTCCTTGTGCCATTTCTTACTTTCTTCTCTTCCCTCTGTCTCCCATTCCTTCCTTGTATGCCTTCTTCCTTGTGTCATTAGTGTGTTCCTTTTTTCTCACTGTTTGGTTTTCCCAGGTTTTGCATTTAAAAACCCACCAATATGTCCATTAAATAAATGTCGCATAACATGCTAAGTGCACGGCAGAACTTCTCAATACTTAACTTTCAACATTTTATGTTCAGGGCTGTAAGCGAATGGCTCCGATTACATTTTCCAGTTTTCTTTTCAGTTTTTACCTAACACCATTAGGTGTGTTGGTGCTAATGGCACAGTGAGGGGTTTTGCCATCAACCTGTCAGCTGAAAGGAGAAATGTTCTGCCTGTGAGAATGTAAACACAGCGGAGCTTCACTGGTTTCACCCACGCTTGCGAGAGCACACTGAGCTTTCAAGGCTGTATCCCTGGTGAGGCCTCGTCTGCCCTTCCTCTCAACCCCCCCACGCCACATTATTGTCTCACCACCTCCACCTGATCACCCCCACCACCCGCCCCCCAGCCCTGCCAAAGGAAGAGAAAAAAAATCAATGGATTCTCTATCTATCGCCTGCCAGGGGACACAACAGTATGTGAATCACAGTTCACAAGCGACGGGTGACTGATTAGGACATTGATCTTGAAGAAAAAAAAAATCTTTACAAAACTCATTACTGCATGACTTGTCATCACAGCAGGTGAGCGGACAGAGGGGGAGTGGAGAGCGGGGTGAAGGTGTGAGGTACGGGGTAGAGGAATGAGAGATCCACACACAAATTAATCTATGTTTCTTCTCTCAGGAGGTGTCAGCAGTCAGCAACACTACTCTCACATTCCTCATCTCTCATCCTGATATCGCAAACCGCAGATGAGGAAAATAACCGTTTGCATTCGGCGCAAGTGTCCGCCTCCGCAGAAACGGGGGTGGGAGCTACCCGCATCACCCTCCCGAGTTCCTGGAATTCTTTATTGTCTCTCGTTCATTGATTAGCTTATTAACCCCTTTCCCCATTATCGAGCGCACACAAGGCCCCGACGAAACCCGAGTTACTTGTTAACAAGTCGAGGGAAATGAAGGCCGCGGTTCCCAGCATCAGGGTTGTTTCAGATCATTTTTATCTGTAATGGGTTGCTCAGTGAGTTCCACAAGGGCCTGGAACGAACTAATCCACACAGGGGGAATATAATAATTGACCTTTTCTTAATTTCCTGCTTGATTAAACACCCCTATAAAGACCCATCCTCTTACTTTATGTAGATTTAAAGAGCTTCTTTGTCACTACACTTAGATTGAACCTCACCCTCACACTCCCTCCGTGGCATGCGGAGGAACTTTCTGTTTTTAGTGAGAAAAAGAAGAAAAAAAAATCCTCTTTCAAATGCAAATTCCCCACTGTGCCGTCACACGGTTCAAGACACGATCACACATCCCTTCATCTCCTTAGCATGTAACTACTTCTCTCTGAGTCGCCCGTTTTCACGGAGTAGATTTCCATAATTTGATCCAGGACAATGTAATCTCTTTGAAGCAGTTGGGTGGAATTTACCGACACGATGCTGACGAGTCGCCATCCTTTTCACGGGTTTCTGAAAAGGATCGGAGATGTGAGTAAAAAGAGCGGGAAAAGATAAAACCAGATCACCTTTATGGTGGAATGTGGATGAGTTGGAACCTCATAGAAAAAAAAAGAAGTAAAACTTTTAATTTCCACTTTACTATTATGCAATGCTTTTTCTTTTTTTTGTTTTGTTGCTTTAACACTAAATTATATCCAAAAGGTCAAAGGGTATTTGTAAGGCACTATATAATGAAGTCATCCTTTCGCTTTTAGGGTGTTTTGACAGCACCAGCATTCTGCTTTTGGCTGAACTAGATGGAGTACTTCACCGCAAGCCATTTAGATTTAAGATTCAATTTCTCAACATTGCTCTGCACAAGATTGGGTAATAAAATTATACAATCTTGTGTTTTCCTGAAGTCCCTCTGGCACAAAACAAAAAAACAAATGAAAAGCACTGCAGCAGAAAAATGCGGTCTGATCGAACAAACCGAGGACATATCAGTTCGTGCCTTTTTCAGTGTATCCAGTTAAGTGTGTGTGTTTGGAGCGATCGTATTGTTTATGGGTCCAGCCAAGTTTCTGCGGATCATAAAGACGTACGCGCCTATCCGAGGCTCGGGTCTGTCACAAAATTTGCGGTGTAGGTTTTGTTTTTCCCTTTGTCCTGCACATAAAGTAGTTAAATAAATATCCATATGTCCAAATATGTTGGGACGACAGAGGCTTGTTGTAAAGGAGTTTTTTTTTGTGAGCGCACAGAACAAAAAGGCATCTAGATCCTACTTCGAATCTGAAGTCTGTCATTTTTACCTGTGCTTCCTAAACCAATCGGTATGAATATTCATGACTTCATCTGTTTTTGGAAGGTTCTTAGCAAAAGAGCTGATAAGAGCATCTGTTTTATACAATGTCTAGTTTAATTTAATTGTTTCTTCTGCATGTGGGCTTGAAGCGACACAATCGGAGTTCTGTCTATCTGCTGCTGCTTCATAAGTGAGTCATACGTCCTTCAGTCAGGGGAAAAAAAAGTGAACAGAATGGAAAAATTAAAGTAAAAATGTGACAAATGTGAGACCGCTACTTTTTCATTCTCTGGCGTTGACATGGAAATAAAGAAAGTCCTGTTGTTGCCATGGAAGTAAAAAAAAAAAAAATCTAATGTCGCCTCCATGAAAATCAAATATGTTATGTCTAACAACCATACTTTCTTTAACTTGTGGAAATGAGACGAAAAAAATCTCAAACTGAAAAATTCTACATAAGCACACAATAAATGTCAAAATTGAATTTGTAAACAAAGTAGGACTTTGTTTACAAAGCTGTTAGTTTCACGACTGTCATGACACTATCATACAGCAACTGTCTTCAGTCAGAGGCCTGTTTGAGAGCCTGACTGCTACTGGATATCACCACCTTGCTTGGATAATACAAGCTAAAACATTTAATTTCCCTGTGGGATAAAAATAAACCATTTTTTGAGTTGGTATTTTTGGCCTTCCACAGCAAGCCACAAACAGCGATATCATAAACATGTGGTTGATGTGACTGACAACTGCAACATCGAGCAACCTACTTGTTACACCTTGAAGTTTATATTTTATTTAGAAAGCGTTTTGCCAAGTAGGAAATACATTTTCTAATTCTTAACCATGTTTTTTGTTTTGTTTTTTTGTTTCCTCTGAAGCAAGCTGCTAGCTATGTTATCGTATATGAATATTACTAATATGGGATATCTCCATGACAGAGACTGAGTGTTTATATCATCTGGCTCCACGTTGATATCTCATCTATCAGCAACCATGTGGCGGCTGAGAGGGCGACTCTAACAGACGCTTGTATGATTAATCAAACAGAGACACTTTCCTGCAGGGACACAATGAGGCAATTTATAGTTCATGCCATCTGTTACCATGACAGCACACCTGCCCTAATACTAGACAGCCAGACCATTAAGACAAACATAAAGATGCAGCTCTACCATAAGTGCACAGCTACATGCAACCCACATATTACTGCCTTTTTTATGATTTTGCTTGTTACAATAATTACATATTATTTAATAATTTTAGTATCTCAGACCCTGTATTGTCATCAAGAGTGAGCCGGCAGGGCTCCTTAAAGTCAAGTCCTAAGTTTTAGATGATCATAAATGGATGATAAATTGGATAGTGTTGAGATGAAGGGCAATGCTTTATGGCTTTAGAATCTGTTATTATATGAACCTCGTACTTTGATCTTAAAAAACAACAACACTGCGATTAGAAATACACTGGTTAGCTAATTAGGGCGAGATTGTTAAATAATTTATCAGCACTTGCTGAACTATGATCCTATCCCTTTAGAGCATTAGCAGTAATAATCTTAAGCATAAAAATGTCAATTCAATTCACTGGTTTTCAAAGAGTTTTTTACGTGTGAACTCAACACAGAGTCTTCAGACTCTGAAATATGAATGCAGATATTCAGAAACTCTGCATAATGGAGTGACTGGTTTATTTTATTCCCAGTAAATCACACATTTCTTTAAGGAAAGATGCCATTCCTCTGAAAAAAGCATTTTAAAAAATCCAGATTACACTTTGTGAAGTACGGATGTGGTAGCATCATGTTGTGGGGATGTTTGGATCCAGGAGGGACTGGTGCACTTCACAAAATGTGTTTAAGTAATGTAAATAATTTATTTATATCCTCTTTAGGGATAGAACTTGAGGAAAAATGTTAAGACATCAGTCAGGAAGGTAAAGCTTAGGTACAACTGAGTCTTTGATCATGTCACCAAATTAGTTTCAAAGTGGTTGATTGATAAGAAAATCTTCAGGCAAAACTGAAAAGATGTTTGAACAAATCTGACTCAGAGCAGTTCCAGCAGGCAAAATTCTAGCTCACTGTTGTGAAAAGCTTGTGTAAGGTTGACCCACCTTCTAAAAATTACTGTAAACTTTTGAGCTTTCTCAAAAGGCTTTTTTTTTTCCCTCTTTTGAATAGGCTTATTTAATGTCTTTCTATCTAGGTTGAGGTGTTACTGTGTGGAATTGAACTGTCTTCTTTCTTTTTTTTCTTTTGTGCTCACTCAGAGTCCAGCTACAATGGTAACACCTGGATGTCGACAGCTGACCCTGATCCGGAGCTCCCACATCCCAGTGAGCGTCATCTGGAGCTGAGCACGCTGGTTTCCTTGGAGACTGACAGCGATCAGGAGGAGGGAAGGGAGGAAAAGATTGTGTTCCTGTGAATGTTGAGCCGTGTTAGACTTAGGAGGTCGACACGCCACCCGGAAACATTTCCATCTTACGTTTTGCGTCAAACGCCTCTCGCTGCAGATCTCCTCTCCCATACATCTCATCTCTTGAGCACTATGTTTAATACCCTTGAAAAAGATCTTTTAACTTAGGCTCTACCCTGTGACAATGAAAATGTCAGCTGCGTGTCTGCAAGTCCTACTTTTCCTTGCAACTCCAGTAAATTACAGAGCAGCTCAGCAGACCTGTTGTCCATGAACATATGTTGTCTCTCAGTTTAAAGAAAAAGTAGCGTCTGACATGGTTGCAGGAGGAATGTTGCCCTTGTGTTGCTGTGCTTGTTAAATCAGGGATTAACACGAAACGGTAGAAGCAAACATTTCAAGTACTGCAAATCCTACTTCAAAAATAGTTTGGTGGTTTTTGAAGCGAGGTGATGTTAGCAGATTGGGTAACACTTTATTTGAATGGGTGTGAATAAGACTGTCATGACATCATCATAAACATGACATAACATCTGTCATGACCATGAATAAGCCTTCATGAATATTTATGACTGTTGTCATAAAGCGTCATTAAGTAAATTATGACACTTTTAATACAAAGTTGACATTATTCAAAATGTCTTTGTCATGACAACTTGACATTAACCAAGAAATCATTACTGTTTAAACTTTACCTTTAATAACATAAAGTTACCTTATTTTTAAAGTACAATCAGTAATACTTTTTATAACAAATTTATATCAGTAATGATTTCTTGGTTAATGTCAAGTTGTCAAAACAAAGACATTTTGAATAATGTCAAGTTTGTATCAAAAGTGTCGTAATTTACGGAATGACGCTTTACAACAACAGTCATAAATATTCATGAAGGCTTATTCATGTTTATGACAGGTGTTATGTCATGTTTATGACAGTGTCATGACAGTCTTAATCACCCCCTTCAAATAAAGTGTTACTGCAGATTGTAAGCTGTTCATATTTCAGCTGCAGATAACTCTCTTGATGTCTCCATTTGATGTAAATTGGGATTAATATTTCTCAAAGGCTGAAGCTAACCTCTAGCTAGCTATGGGAGGCCTGATTAAAGCAGACATTTTCTGTTCTTCAGTTGTAAAACAAGTTCAGTCCCAAAAATGTCATAGTGGTTTAGGAAAACACTAAAAATACCTTTTCTAGATTTGCACTGAGTGGATATTTAAACAGTAGTTGATGATTATTGACTACTGTTTATTGTGCTGTACTGAGTAACTACAGAATAGAAAAGTAAGGCAGTTTAACAAACAATAAAATAGGATTCACTTAAACTGCCATATAATTTTTTTTTTTTTTTTTTGCGTTTTACACTGTTTTTGTTTATATCATCCATTTCAATGGATGTGAACAGTTTCAGTTTGAGTTGTTTTGAGTAGCTCAGTTTCTGGCTAGCTGTTAGCCTTTAAACACAGGATTTCTTTTGTTTTCTAAAAAACTTCCCGACATGACATATCTGCAACAGAAACCATCTCTAGTTATCTTTATGATATTAACTTCATAGAACCTAATTTTTAAAATCTGGACTAAGTCTTTAAGGTGGCAGTGTGGTCGAAATGTTTTTTTTTTTTTTAATTGCCATATATTCTTCAAACAATTTCTCAGAAATTCTCATAAGCTATACCTCATCTGGAGTCAAAATGAGGCACAGCATTTATTTAACAAAGACCTTTGGTCTGTAAATAAGCGATGCTGCCTTCACTTTGCCTTAAAGGAAAAAATAATTTGTCATTTGGGCATTTTTAGCAAAAATTTAGCTAAAACCACAATTCTGCTAACTCACCCAACCCTGCATGCACAGAAGGCTTTCATTTCTTCTATTATATTTTATGAAAAAGAGAAAACATGTTAAGCCTTACAGGTTGTAAACCACCCTGAGAATATTTTTTTAAGTGTCGAGAACAATACAAAGTTGCCTTCCTGATGCTGTTTTGCTTACTTCTGAGCGATTGCACTTGAATATTCATGTTGCACATTTGCATGCTGTTTCTCCAGAGCATTTTGCTTTCTTAAAACAGCTTTGTGCCAATGCTTTAGCCGTGTCCTGTTGTTTTTACATACACCATAAGGCAGAAAATTATTCAATTTTTCTGTTTTCTTTTATGTTTGCTGCAAGGGCAGTGAAGCAGTGGCAGTATTTAATGTGGTATTTAGTAAAATGTACAGAAAATGTTATTTATTTATTGCATAACAATTTATGTTTTACTAGTTTGTTTTTTCTTAAAAAGTTGAATTGTACATAATTGTGTAACTGTGTGAACGTTGTCATGTCATGAGCGTTAAATAGTCACACGTGTCGATAAAATGTCATTTGTGGACTCCGTGATGAGAGTTTTGTTTTCCTTGTGGCATGTTAAATAAAAATCCACTTTTGTTTTACTATTTCAATAAAACCGCACAAACGAGTGGCGTAGCCACAAACATCACCCCAGGCATCGTGTCCTTGATTTCACTGTGGCGTCTCCATGGGTGCAGACAGATGTGAGCGCGATTGGCCGCTGTTCCGCTGCCAGCAGTGACAGGTGGCAGACCAGGTGCATGAATGTCAACGACTCGGTGTCTGACTGCACCTTGGAATCGCAGTCACCGTCAGTAAAAAAAAAAAAAACACCCGAGACTTTTAAACATTCTATTGATGATGTTGTTGGTTTAAATAGTAGAGAAAATCCAGGTCGGAGAAAGATCTCTCAGCTGAGGCTTCCACTTATGAACCACCTGTGTCTGCTGCCGTCAGAGGAGAGCAGAAATGTCAGACCGGTGTCCCACCTGAACATACTGCTCATTATATTAAATCAACCTGTAAATGCCCACATCCTTCCTCATCAGCCATTCTTTTATCTGGTCTGATATGTTTACTTTTTGAAGTGATGTTCCTTGCAATAGCATTCACGTCAAATTTTTATTTTTTTTAATGTTTTGGGGGATTTTATATGACAGCAAAAGAGCAGGAAGACTATTTTTCTAAATAAAAACCTGAAAAGTGTGGCATATATTTATTCGGCTGCATTCACTCAAACTGCATCACGGGGATTAATAAACACACCCGACACGCCAGGGATTAAATTATCAATCAAAAAAGTCTGGTTAATCGTTGGGTTCGATTTTCAGAAGCCCAGAGGCGTCATGTTCATCAAACAATTAGCTAAGCGCATAAACGCCATGGTGGCTTCTATGTCCTTGAGAAATACTAAATCCTTTTGAGAGAAATATATCTATTCATCCCACCAGAAAGGTAAGAGAGCGACATTATACACAGTAAACTGAGTCCTGTTCCAACATTGGCTGAAGGGTCGTTCAGTGAGGAAGAAACCATCACTCCAAAAGGCAGATTTCACTACTTAATTATTTGGAGGCATTCTCTGTGGTTTGATAAAAAGCAAAATCTAAGTTGCAACATAAAGAGAAGTTGCATATCAAAGAGAAAGGGTGATGCATGGAAGCTGCATGTGGGTTATTGACTCCAAGAGGGACTGGTGCACTTTGCATGAGAAGAAAAAGACACTGAACAGAAGCAGACCAGTAAATTAGTGACTAATTAGCTTGAAGAAAACAAAGCCAAGATTTTGGAGTTTCCTGATGTTCAGAGAAATCTGAAACGGTGTCCGTAATTACATGCCTAATGCAGTTCCACTGTTTCCATCAGGAACTTAAAACACTCCATTCAGGCTTTACCATTTAAAAATGGATTCAACTTAGTTATTAGTAATTTGTAACGATTTATTCTGATTGTATATCAGACAGGGAGCAAAAAAAGATTGTGTCTTTTAATAACAGCACATCTAAGTATCTGGTCTTAAATGTTTTTTGTTTTTTTTTCTCTAGTGGCCTTTATTTGATCGTTAATTGACAGGAAAGTAGGAAATGAGAGAAGGGGAAGACATGCAGCAAAGGTTGCCAGGTTGGGAAACGAACCTGCGACAGCCACGTTGAGGACTAGGGCCTCCATATGTGGGTTGTGCTTAACCCCTGGTCTTAAATGTTAAGGACATGTCTATGTTAGTTTTTTTTTCAATATAAAACACCGGTATATTAGTGCTTTTACTTCTTATGCATGCTGATGTTACTGCATTAGTCTGCGGTTACCCTTGAATTTGATTCGCTTTGCTTTCAACAGACCATCAGGGATCCATCCTGTTACCTCCACTGTTCATATTGAGCTTACTGTCAGTACCATCAGCTCCAGTCGAACTTGGCATCAAACACACGACTCTAATCAGTTTTGAAATGATTAGGTAATGTTACCCCCCCATGTTAAAGACCGTGGTTCTGCACAAAAGGAAACTTGAACAGCTGTTTGAATGGGAAATATTAGGGCTAAGAGACTGAAATAGAGGCACGTTTTACTGTACTGAGTGCTTTCGCATTCATTTAGTGGAGATATGCCAACGCAATTTAATCTGCTGCCTGCAGAACACCGCAACCGCAAATGTTAATGCATTTTATTATTTTATGTGCTAATCCAATCCAAGTTACTGAATAACTGTGAAGAGAATGAAAAAACAGCATTGTTTTCTAAGTTTTTTGGTGTTTAATGAATTAAAATTTTCTTCTCTTCTTTTTACCCTGATTTCTCACACCAAATTACATTATAAAACAACAGCCCAAGCTTTTGAACATCTCACCAATCCGATATGTGAAAACGGAAAGAGCGTGGCACAACTTGCAAACCTACCGAGACGGGCCTTGTCCGCCCAGAATGGCACGTCCCATTGACATTTTGCCACAAGCCATGGGGAGGGGAGAGCACAATAAACGTGCAAAAAAGCATTCTAGTCAAATCAAAATTGAACCGTTGGTCTGCTTTCAAAGTAGCACGTGTGGAGGAAAACAATCATTACCATAAACACACCATCCTCGCTGCAAAGTTGGGAGACGAATATCTCAAAAAGATCTGTGCCTACGGGAAGCTCCATGGTGGAACTGACTCAGAGGGGCTGAATGCCGGAACCTCATCGTCACTTTTTTGGGAAAAACAGAAAAGAAAACATCTTGCTTTTCTTTGACTTTTGTTACATACAACTTTGTGTTGGTTTATTGCAAAATCTCTATGAGTCAATAAACCTATTCATGCTTATGACAGTTTATTATTGTCTGACATAACAATAACAATAATAATAAATATGTATTTTTTCATGTCCAGATTACCAGTATAAAAGCACCAGAGTATTGACTCCACGTTTATTTCTCTGCATAATAACAACAATAAAACAAAATCTCTCTGTTTTTCTGTAAAACCTGGATTTTTTATGCTCAACGGCCTCAACAGCTAAAAAGTTTAATATCCATTTCCATCACTTCCTTAGTGTGTGTGTGTGTGTGCGCGTGTGTGCGTGTGCGTGTGTGTGTGTGTGTGTGCGCGTGTGTGCGTGTGCGTGTGCGTGCGTGTGCGTGCGTGTGCGTGCGTGTGTGTGTGTGTGTGTGTGTGTGTGTGTGTGTGTGTGTGCGTGTGAGTCCAATAATTAAAATCTCCTCCCTCCTCATTACTGTTCAGAAACCCCTGTACGTGTCCTCCATGTCTCTCTTTAGTTGATTTTTAATGACCTTAGTGGAGGGTAACCAATAACACCAAAGGCGAAGCCGATAAAGGAGAGCCGTGTTACCGCTGAGTCATCTGCAAGGGTAAAACGTGCATCGCTCCGTTCGTCCCCAAGAGGAAGCGTAATGATTTCTGTGGGTGCGCGGAATAAAGCCACCCGGGCCCGAGTATAAATAACAGCCATTAAAGCGCATCCCACCGAGGGATGCTTTTATGAGAAACCTGAACAATACACAGAATATATACAGGTTATTAGATTTCTCTTAGGGTGAAAAATGGTGACAGGGCGAGGTCCAGAATAAATACAAACTGTTCAGAATAACGCCCAGAGGGGCAGAAATCCACAACCGGATCCATAATTGTTGGATATTCAGTTGTTTTTGAGGGGGTTTCTGTAAGCTTCTGCATTAGCCTGTGGAATAATTTACCAAAGATTATTCAACAGAGGGATCTAGTTTTGGAGCTCATTCTCTAACCTTTCCTCTTAACCCTGGTTTAAATTTTATGTTACTCAATGTATCTCTTTAAACTCCTTTCGGCTGATTCAAAGTCGATAGCGTTTTGTCACTTAATGCAAAACATAGTCTAACTACTAGCTCTCACGCTAACACAGTGAAGCTAACACAGTGAAGCTAACACAGTGAAGCTAACACAAAGAGGTGAAAATCTAGCTTCACCTTTCGATTACAGAAGCAGAATTCACTTTATTTATTCTCCCTCTAAAATCGAACACCTTTTGCTTTTCGTGAGAGTCACTTTGACTGGTGGAGAGAAGATTGAGGTGGATTTATTTAACAACTTCAGGTCACTTTACATCAGACACACCAAAGAAAACAGGTAATCAATAAAAAAATGCCAAGAAATAAACATTATTTAAACAAACCTAACACCAAAATAATAAGTGGTACCAATACGTACGTACGAACATACGTACATACGTACATACATACATACATACATACATACATACATACATACATACATACATACATACATACATACATACATACATACATACATACATACATACATACATACATACATACATACATACATACATACATACATACATACATACATACATACATTCATACGCACGCACGCACGCACGCATGCACGCACGCACGTATGTACATACGTATGTACGTATGTACATACGTACATACGTACATACGTATGTATGTATGCACGTACGTACGTATGTATGTATGTATGTATGTATGGGGTCCAAACGACCCCACACACGTAAAACTTGTATCATTTGCCATAGTCCTCTACGTTTGCCTCAGTCCTGCACGCACAAGGGTAAAGTCCAAAAAATGCCGTAAGTTAAATCTATTCTTTGCTTGACCTTAGTTTAGTTCAGCTGTGGCTGCACAGTGGTGCAGTTGGTAGAGCTGTTGCCTTGCAGCAAGAAGGTTCTGGGTTCGAATCCCGGCCCCGGTCTTTCTGCATGGAGTTTGCATGTTCTCCGCATGGGTTTTCTCCAGGTACTCCAGCTTCCTCCCACAGTCCAAAAACATGACTGTTAATTGGCCTCTCCAAATTGTCCCTAGGTGTGAGTGTGTGTGTGTCCTGTGTGTCTCTGTGTTGCCCTGCGACAGACTGGCAACCTGTCCAGGGTGAACCCCACCTCTCGCCTGGAACGTCAGCTGGAGCTGTACCGCTCCAAGACAGCCACCCTAAATCTCATCAGCAACAATAGTCGAGAGTGGTCCATGAGGCTTCTATTCTTATATTATGTCTATGATTTTCATTTAGAATAGTATGCTAGCAGCAGGAACGATGTTTTCAAACTCATACCCCCTTATCATGGAAACAACAAGAAGTTCATATAATGTTGCTTTTAAGTTGAAGGCGATCGGTCTGGCAGTACAGTACTTATAGTGAGGTGTGGAAAATACGGTAACATAACTTCTCAAAAGTCGTACTCCTCCTAATTTAGATGGTACGCTCCAGCAGCTTTTTACTCAGCACATGGAGTTTTTTTTTTTTCTCCTTTTGCTGCTCCACCTTTTTGAGGAAACACAGCTGGAAATGTAAGGGCTCTTTTCAAACAACATAATTGTTGAACTCATACATTAAACCAAAAGAAATTCTTTAAGAAATTTTTTTTTTACACTTTTTCCTATTTGATCCTGTACCGGAAGTATGGAGAATCCCTCCACTCACAATGATGTTTAACAAAATTTCAAAAATACAACTGAAACGCAGAACTGAACCAAGAAAAATTTGGTCTGTAAATGAATTAAACCCAACGTGAAATCAATAATCCTATTTCGGTAGAGAACTCCCTCCATCATGGTGAGCTATTTTAATGCATTTCAGTTACAACTGCACACTGCAAAACGTCCCCTTTCAAAAACAAGAAAAAAAAGCACAAAAATAGGGTATAATTTTATTAAAATAAGAAAAATTATCTGCCAACAGAACAAGAAAATTTATCTTGTCAAGATTTTCTGAAACAAGAAAAAATATCTAACCAAGATAAACCTACAAATATCTTAAAATTAGTGTATTTTTACTTAAAACAAGCCAATTTTACTTATACGAGTAAGACATATTATCTTATTTTAAGAAAAATTATCTCAAGTAAAGAAAAATGTTACTTGACACTGAATTTCTTGAAAGAGCGTAAAATTTTCTTATTTTAAGAAAATGTTCTATGTATTAAGAAAATAAATCTCATATATTCCATTTGTATTAGTAATTCTAATTCTCATTGATTAATGAGCCTGCAGGCTCTAAACAAGTGTAGATTTTATATTCTTTTATCAAGAAAACTACGAAAAGTATTGACTTCTTGTAGTAAACGCTACAAGTAAACGTCAAGAAAACTTGGCGTGGTTTTCTTGACAAAATAAGTAAAAACTGATGCTTAATGTGCTGGATGGACTTCTGGAACCTCTTTGCAACACAGAAAAAGACTGAGTGAGCGCTCTTACCTTCCCCAAAGATCTGCTATATGCGGGAAACGTAACTGAGCGTCGGGATGAATGATTTCTCACAAACTCCGCCACTGTCACTTCAAGTTCACAGTAAGGGAGAAAAACCTCAGCAGTGCCGGGAAGATGCCAGCCAGAGCCAGAGCCAGAGCCAGAGTAGACCGACCTCCTCCCAAATATAAAACACCCCAGCAGAGCAGATTGCGACCCATATTTCCAACACCCACCAGACAGCGCCAACCGGGTTGGATCTGAGCAAAGCCAGAGCAACTTACCTGCCAGCTTCTGCATCTGGCAGCCCAACCCTGTTCCATCAACCAACAACCTTGAAGTGAGATTTCAGGGCCAAACTTCCTTTTGTAGAGATGAAACGAACCGTAGATGAACTCGAAGAGTTTTGTGTGGTGTGACAGACGGTGTCCTCCAAATGACGTTTTTACGCTTAAGTGCAATTGATTGTATGGGCAAAACTTTCTGTGTGATTTCCATTTGCTGCTGCTGTTTTATAATTCACTGCAAAGCTAGCTAACATCAAATATGCTAACAGAGGGAATAGTGGTGAGAAATCCTCCTCCACTTACTATGAAAAGCAGTATTTTATTTTATGGCTTTATTGCTACAATGTATTTATCCTTTTTTTATTATTATTACAAATAATGGTTTTCAAATCCGTTTCAAACATACAAAATAAGCACAATGAAATGTTCACTATTTCTAAACTAATACTTCATAAAATACAAAGATATTTAATATGCACCAGCTGTCTGAGCTTGCATGGTAAGATATTTTCACCTTGCATATTCCACTCTCTGGCTTTGAAATAATCAAAAAGTAACTGTAAATGTAACGTTGCATTAACTGTGACATGCTGTCCGCATGTCCCTCGTCGGCCATTTTGGTCACGACACATTGCAAGTTGGGGTTAAATTTGCACAAAAATTCTCTGCCTGAATTTAGTTCTCTAAATCCACTGGGATTGTTCTTCAATAGCAATTCACGAACTACGGACAAACACAAATCCTCATGTGAACTCTTTTAACCCTTGTGCGTGCGAGGACTGAGGCAAACGTAGAGAACTGTGGAAAATGATACAGGTTTTACGTGTGTGGGGTCGGTTGGACCCCATTTCTACAAACAAGGGGTTAAATCCCTGCATAATGTGCCCGTTTACTGGGTCTTCAAGATCCTGTTCTTAGACAACACCCGTCCACTCTTCATCTGCACTCGCTTGACCTCGCAGGGTTGCAGTGACGGTGCCGACCTCCAGAGGTGAGAGGCAGGGTACGCAGTTCATCACAGGACAAGCACACACACATGCATGCACATGCATGTACCAAAAGGCAATTTATGGAGACCAATTAACCTAATGAATGCGACTATCATGAGCTACCAGCCTAAAACGTCAACACGGAAAAGCTGTAAACTCCTAATGCATTTCATTTAAGTTTTTATTTGTCAAAAGGCACTTGCGTTTGTTTTCCGAATCAAAGCATGAAAAGAAAATAAAAGCCTCCATTAGCGGCTCCGGGTTACTACTTGGATGCTGGTTTTATAAGGTGGAAAAGTGGCAACTGTGTTGCTTCTGATTTGTGATTCGATCGCAGCACTGAGAGGCCTACGGTCGTTACGCCGCTTCTTTGGAAATTTCTGCATAAATCTCATTAAAATTTAACGAACCTGCTGCTTTCTGGTTGGACGCTTTTTGTTCCTGAAGTAACCGACTTTTGACGTCTGTATTGCTCCATCTGCGTGATGCAAGGTACTGATTCAGTTGCATAATACTGATGTATGTCTTTGACCACATCTCAATACTAATTATCAAAACTTCACGAGACTGTGATACGAGGTGTACCGACAGGAAAGAAAAAAAAAGTTAATTGGCTTTAGCTTTGGAATTCATTACACAATTTATTACAACAGATTAGTCATCCTTTGAATGGGCTACAATGTGCTTTCCGCTTAACAATTTATTTTACTTGAAATTAACAGCCTATTGAGGAAAGTTTTAGTGTGTCTAGAGTGAATCATCATAGCATCTTGGGTTTGAACTGCTTGTTCAGTAACACTACGCTGAATGAGCCTCATTGTAATCCGTATTCTGAGTGACTGGATGTGACTGGATGTGCTCAGGGTTTCTGTTGGTACCTTAAGCACCAAGTTTCAGCATGTAGGTGCCAACTAACACGACAAGGTCAATAGAGTCGGTTCTTTATTTAAGCTATAGTTATCAAAAGGAAATTAGCCTAGGTGATTCCTGTAGCAGAAATGCTAATTAGCCATCTGTTACCCAGAACGCTGCAGTCAGAGCCGACAGTAGGACAAGACAGAGATCAGAGATGAACCGCACTCAGTGACCCAAGCATAATCTCATGTCCAGAATGAACATCCGGACTGCTTTGCTGCACCGCAGCCTCATACACAAACCCAAGTGTTTATTCTGACTCCTCTTTTTTTCCCCCACCAGAATCAGGATTGACCTCTTCAGCAGTTTGAGCTGCAGTAGCTGGTTTGTTCGATTAGATGACACGGACAAATCTTCATTAGGTTCATAATCGTCCTGCCTGTCAAATTTGACTCTTGTCTGGTTATAAATGTCCATTTTCCTTCCAACATGTCAACTTTGAGGACACGGCTGTCACTGTAGCATACCTACTAACAGGTGCCAACTATTCACATCACCAGTCAGTGGTCATAATATTATGCGTCATTGTTGCACAATTTGTGGTTTAAGTGCTGTTTTTCAAAAATACTCCCAAAATGGGTTAAGCACTCTTTATAGCGCCAGTCTTTTGAAAGACTCTTTACTTTGCATAATATTAAAATAAAATGCGCAAAACATAAACGGAATTAAAATGCAACATCTGAATTCTTCCCACTGCAAGATACTCTGAAGAAGGAGAATAGAGTTCCAACTTAAAAAAAAAAAAGTTAATTTGCTACATGTCATCAAATTAAGTTTGGCAAACTTACCTAATTATACTTTTGCTTAACATGACAACTTAATAAACTTGATATGTTTGCTTGAGTAAATTTCATTTGATTACTTGTAACAAATGATCAATATTCAGCAGGTTCCTGAGCTTTCTAAATGTTTTTCTGTCATTCCAGTTTTATTACCCATTATGAGGAGACTGTAAACCCATATCTAAATACTGCCACCACCATGTTTTAGAGTGGAGTTGGCGTTAGTTTCTCACCACACATTGTTTTCTATGCAAGTCAATATAGCAGTAGGTCCGTACACCTTCTTTTTTGCCACATCGTGTTTGTATTTGTTTTCTAGCTTGTTCCTCTTCACACTTACGCCTGGCCTTGTGTTGGCCTGTTACGTAAAACGCAATTTAAAAATCATCAGGGTTTGTGGTTTCAATGCGGTAACCTGGTGAGAAAAGTCTGCTTACTGTTTAAGACGGCCGGATTATTGCCATGAATAGTGTCTCTCTCCTCTTTGTGTTGTTGCTACAAAAAGCTCATTGACGGCCTGCCGTCCTGTCAGCACCGCTCTAGTCCTTCTGTCGTCAGCGTCATCAATTTATCCTCTGATGTTCTTTGCATGCACAAAAAGAAAAAAGATGCCTGCTTTTGTGGCTTAGGTTGTACCCAAAACGTAAAAACTATTTTTTGATCTGTGACTTCCAAGGTTGGGGTCATTTGTTCAGCATCTTCCTTTAATTGCGGTTTCGCTCCAAGAGGTGAGAGTCACACTGTCGACGCTGCGGAGGGAGTGGAAGACGCGCGTGCGGCGGTTGTTCGTGCGAGCTCCTGGATGAGCTGTTCACTGGGATGCAGCACCGTGACAGTGGGGTAATCCTCAACAGGAGGACCCACCCGCTTCTTTTTTTTTTTTTTTTTTTTTAAAGGACCCTTATTTTCTTTTTACTGTCCTTTCAAATTACAGAGGACAGTCGAGAGCTTATTTTGTTTGAGACAGTGAGCAAAATGCGCTTCATTTACTGAGTCATGGATAAGTGGAGTTTTTGTGTCGGGTTGAGTCTATTCAGTACGACATGATGTAATAAGTGGTCATGCGATGGGTTAGGGTTGGTTGCACTTAAATATTAGCTGTTCAACCTTTAAATGGCAATCAAAAGTATTTCAGCAAGAAGAAAAATGTGTGTTATATTCAAGAACATTTAGGAGATTGTAACGCTTAAATAATAAAAGGAGAATAGTAGTAAGGTCTGAGTTAACAGGGTGTAAGACATGGAATCATAAGTGGAAAAATGCAAACTGCCTTATTTTAACATGTCTCATAGTCCTTTCCCCACATTTTATTTATGCTTTAATGAGATAAGTGAGGCATATTTTAAACCCACTTAGTAAAATATGCCTCACAACAAATCCTTATGCTAATTTTTAGTGACACCAGAGCAAATGGCGTGCTTCCGATTATTAAAGTTTTGGAGCTTGAGCGCCATAAAATTATTTACTTGTATTAGTTTTAGTTCCCTCTCCCCACTACAACTCCAGAAGTGGCAGGCCCCCAACATGCTGACCTGGTGAAATGAACACTTGGGCATTAGAATAGGTGAGAGTAAGGTCAGTGCTTATCTCCGTCCATGGATGCGCAAAGTGGAACCGACAATTACAGCCTTCAAGGGCAATTTGCTCCTAGTTACGGGTCCGGTCTCCCTGTGATCAATGAAGAAAGCTGAGGACGCTGCTGAGCTCTGAGCCTGGCGGTTCTAGTTTGTTCATTCGTAAGAGTTCAGGTTTTGATGCAAAAAAATGTCCTCTGCTGACTTGCGTCAGGGGAAAATAGAAGTGTAGTAGGAGAAGGTTAAAAACAAAAGTAAGGAGATACTTATATCTTTTCAACAAATGTGTCTTAAATCAAAAACCCCATGTTTGATTTTTTTTTTTTTTAGGATTAAAGACGGCAAACGAGAAATGTTTTGGCCATCGACAGCCTTCTGAAATCCGGCAGGCTTTGTAAGCCGATGCTAAACAGACAGCTTGCATACTGTTTGCATTACAAAGCAGGTGGAATGATGTAATTCTCTAGCATGGCAGCAGGTTTGTCATCCAGCCTCTGTGTCGTTGTCGTGATATAAGGATGGTTGAATTGTTTCAGGAGCCAATTTTTTTTAAATGACTAAGAGCCTACTTAGTCAACCTTTTGTACTGACTGCAAGGAAAAACAACAACAACAAAAAACAAAAAACTACCCTCCCCAAAATGACTCATCACTGGACATTCTTATCTTACTGCTCTTTCAAATTTTGATTCAGGCTGTTTGATTTTCATTTTCTGGCAATCTGATTTAAAATCTTCAGGAATAACAACCTCATGGTTGCTTTAGTACCTTGAATACTCAACCAGTACTTGATGAAATGTGTAAACCAGAACTGACTAAATGGACGCAAACAATTAGATTTTTACTGACGGTTACACGCGTCTTTTGTTAATCCCAGTCATACTCTTACGTTCTCTGAGACATCCACTTCCACTTTTTAACTTGGTAATAATAACCACCTTTGCTCAGCTGCCGTTCCTCAGAAAAATTCCAGTCTACACCCAGCCTGTGGGAAAGGTAAAACATTCCTTACCGCACAATTCACTTTACCGCAGTAGGTACCAAACTAGAGTTGGGCGTCTCATGACTGTAGGGCTGGTTGACGCCTGTCAGAAACATTTCTCTTCGAATGTTTCCTTTTTGTTGTCCGCACTCGTTTCACTTTTGCTGCTAAACAAAAACAGGTTTTAAAGTAAAGATGGAGACTTCATTTAAAATGCAGCTGACGTATAAGTCACTTTTGTTTTCTGGAGCGCCTCCTCAAAACTTTCAAATGCCACCTTGGCCAAATGGCCATCCGGCTTATATAAAACAACTGGCTCAGTATCTGACATAGTTTGATTTTTATTCCTGTGTGAAAGTTAAGCTGCACATAAAGGGCACATATTACTCATTATACATTGGAGCCCAAAAGCTGTCTTGAAAGTATGAATCTGAAAAAACAATTTTAGATCATGTTATTCTAGAAAAAAGTGGGTAAAAGATGATTCTACCATGGATGATGAAGTTGTGTCTGGAGACTCATGGTCTTGAAATTCCTGATTATTTTAGAACAGATGGCCTAAACTAAAAATTAAAATTGTGACTAAAATTGCAGTTTTAATGGTAATGTGTTGAATAGATATGCTTTTTTTTTTTATTGACATACTAAACTCTTTTAAACGTTGGTGCATCTTGGTTTTTAGAGTAAGAGAAACTCAAAATAGAGATGTGGACACGATGCAGTTTTCATTACATGTAGCATTAATATGCATATATGAGCTTAGCAAACAGCATATTTTGAGAAAAATAGTGTGGACATAATTATAAAGTTTGAGCAGACAGTAGTTTGACCGAACTGGCATTCTCGGTCATCAGAATGACAATGCTGGTCAGAACAGGAGCAGAAATAAGTTACTTTAACAATAATACCCACCTAAATCC
>NC_088841.1:8225329-8248138 GCF_904066995.2 Poecilia reticulata
AAAAAACGAACAGCGTTCTTTTCTATGCTTTCGTACTGCTTTATACTAAATTATGATTTTTTTTCTGTCTACTGCTGCATACACACAGAATCAGTTCTTGCTGTATTGTTGGGATTCTGTCACAAAACACCACACACACACACACACACACACACACACACACACACACACACACACGCACACACACACACACACAGTCTCATTATCTTACATGAAAAGGTGAATATTTCATCTTGTTCTGTAGCAAAGCTTATAAAACGATGCGGCAGCCATCTTCTCTGTTCCTGTCACCACTTAGGTTAACAAGTAGCCGCACTGTGTTGGGCTAATATTGTACACTTTAGAAGCAGCGTCATAGCCTGATGCTGCAGTGGTCCTCGCCCTTTAGGTAAACATTGCTTACTTTGTCTCTCCATCTCTGGAATACAACACCGACTTTCTGTCCTGACAGCTCTGGGTCAGTGAAATATTCATACAGATCCCTGCAAGATGTGCAGTTTTCAGCGTTTGATTTAGAAAAGAAATAAACCGACAAATCAGCCAGAATCGTCTATTTGGCTTCATTGGCTCTGACGTGGTGACTGGCCTGTCAACTATTTGAAAAGGAAACTGTACTTCACATGACATGTCAAGACATGCTGTTCGTTTAGGTACCAAGAGAGAGAAAGACTTTGAGCAGACAATAGGAAGGCTGAACAGAGAGGAGTCTTTTTATTTATTTATTTATTTTTAGCTTTCAACTTTAATGAAGCATGCTTGATTTATAAATGTTGGGAACCTTTTTGAAATGCTACAGTAAAGATGAGATACATCGGTCCTCAGTTCCTGATACTTTGGTCTGTACTTGCCTATGAAAGTGACCTTATCCATTGATTTTGTCTACCTCTGCAAAGGTCCTAAAACCAGCCAATTTCCTCTTTTGTTTTACTGTAAGACAGAGCTAACTGACCGACCCACTACCTGGCAGGTCAGGCTTTTGGTGATCAGCCAGAAAACTGCAATCGGTGCAACTATAGCACTCACCATCGTCTTAGGGCTGCTATCAGTGCTAATCAACAATATAACATACTAAAGCAAGTTTAAAATGTCAACTTTGTAAACATTTTGTCTGCCCATCTCATCACTTCTGCTGCTATGAAATATTAGCTCCTTATGACATCGGATTTGGCTACAATTAGTTGCAGCTGCTCTTTAAGTTTTACTAAAATGGAGATCATAAATCACCAAAACATTTAATTGCATCTTAAGAGGACATTAAAACATTTTCGGTTTTCTTATTAGGTAGCATTTGATTTAGACATTAATATTCCTTTATGTTTCCAGGACTTGTAAACTGAGCAACAGCAACTTCACCATGGCCTCAGTGGACATCTTGTATATTGACATCACACGTCGATGGTCCTTCGCCTTGGCCGACTCCCGAGAAGCAGGTAACAAATACTCAAAAAAAAAAAAAAAAAAGAAAAGAAGAAACATGTCCTCACACTGTGTTCTTGGAGAACAGAGAACTGAACATCCTTGAGACTCTGTGCAAATAATGCGCTCCCCCATAATTGCTTGTCGTTCTCCGTCAGACTCCTTTCTCACATAATTGAAATGAGGCGAGATCACAGCATGACAGCGCAGAGACCGTCCCGACATGAATTATTCAGGCGTCCCACCTCGCGACGTCTGCGACGTAGAGTAGATTGTTGGATATGGCATGGACCGGCATGAGGAGGTCCACTGGGGAGCGTGTTGGCTGAATGTCAGATGAGCTTTCAGTAGGACTGGAGTCGGTCGGCTATTGCGTCTGGGCGCGCTCAGTCAGGTGTATTTATGGGGAACCGATAAGAAGCGAAGATGATTTTTAAAAGACGTTACGAGTAGAATAATGTTCTAGTGAGGTATGAATCCTGCTCAGATTTGTTGTTTTCTAATGTTTTTCTTGAGTTTGAGTCACACTGACCTCTTAATCTGAGTAATAAGGTTACTTATTACTTGAGGAGAACAACCAGCAGGAATCTATGATGTAATTTGTTCTAAAGCTGAACTCATTCCCTACTAATGAAACTTTCCTTCTCCTTTCAGCAACAGCTCTAAAGAAACTGTCAGCTGAAAGGTTATTACCTTCAGCTTTTCTAGGCTGAAAGGTGAAAATTGCTTAGACTTTTTTTATTTTCAGGATATAGAGCTCGTTCCATTCAGATCACGCCAAGTTATGAACATTTCATTTGGTCCAAAATTAGGAAAAGGAAAAGGTCAAATGACAAAGAAACGGACAATTAGGGATCGTCTTGACCTGGATGCATTTTATTAATCTTTTTGCTATGAGCTTTTCACATGTTGATGTTTGAATTATTACCTTTTTAGCTGCAGATGAATCCTTTTCTATAAATAATCAAGCGCGCACAATGCCAATGCAGACGTTGATGCCAATATATCGTGCATCCCTTGGGGAAAAAAAAACCTCTTAGCCAGGAGGTTTTATCTCCTTTAAACAATTTTACTCACTTTTGTCATCTTCACAGTAGCGGGTACCAATAGCGGTTTAAGGTGCCGTGTGCCTATGCCTCAAAAAGTCACTTCGCTTGTAAATCGGCATTTCCTTTTCCCCGTACAGGGATGGGACTGCAGGCATTCGTGGAAGTCTTTTTCAACCTGGCGGGGCGGCGGTTCAAATCCCTCGCGCTGAGGGAGCGGGTGGTGTCCCTGCTGAACCTGTGCGAGTCTCGCCTGGGGCCGCAGTCCGACGCCGAGGACAGACGCTCGCTGAGCTGCAGCAGGGCGCTGCCGCGAGGCGGCAGGACCCCAGCGCTCTACCTCCCCCGCCCTCGGCCCATCTCTGCGGCCGTGCACCGGAGGGCCACGAGCCAGGACTGCCGGCCGCATCAAAGACCAAAGCCTTGCACACTCAGGGCAAACGTGGAGAACTGATGAGAGGGAACCGGCCGTTCAAAACCCGCTGCATCGCCTTGGACCCTCTCCACAGGAGCGAGCGGGGAGGAGGGATGTTTAAGGGTCCATTTCTCCTCCGCAGAGTCTGAGAAGGGCTAGTCGACCCCTGCTGGCTGGCTTGTCGGCGCACTGCTCTCTGCCTGATTGCTTTTTTTTTTTCCTTTTGAGGAGGAAGATGGCCTCGGAAGGGGGAGGGGTTTGGGAATGAAATGGTAATGGAGGCTGGTAGATTCCTTCCTCTCCTCTTTGTTGGATCACACGTTCAGGAGGAGGTTGTGGCTGCCTTTTATGTACCGTTTGGTTCTAAAGGGCAGCTACTTGCTTCCCTGCTCTTCTGTCTGACTACGTCTCCAATAAAACCTTTGTATGTTTTTTTATGTTTTTTTTCCCCCCAGGAAGCATAGTAGATATTTTATATAAGTTAATTCACACAGATCACACATAAACAAGTGGGTGTAAGGGAGCATCCTGTGTATTATACACTTGCGTCATGATGTCATCTAAAATAGTTTTTTTTTTTTTGTTTTGTTTTCCAGTAATTCAATTGAACTCTCAAATATCATGTACTTAATAACCCAAAATGAAGTTTATCAGAGAATAAATTGTACTGAACTAGCTATGTCAGCTAAACATTTACTGTACAGTACATGTATTCAATTATTTCATGATTCCTTTTTGCATCAGTAACCCCGGCCTCTCTGGGTTTTGCTCAACAACCTCCCTGTTGCTTTAGCACTTTTTCCTCCCACTGAACTTTCCATGTTAATATACTTGGATAGAGCCAGACCCTTTTTGTCAGAATTGTCCAAAAGTCACCAAGTTCTAAGTGTTGTGGGCCACAAAAAAAAAAAAAAACTGAAGTCAAAATGTGATATTTATATTTTCAAACACTGATTGGGATTTATGAATCATTTGAAACACAAAAGGAGTCGAGGAATTTTGACTCGTTACACGAGAGGCATACATGATAGATATTTTGAGTTTGAATCTATTTTCAGCAACAGGTGTATGTCACGGCTCACTTTTTCTTCAAAGAAAATAAAACCCAAACTCTTGCTGTGTTTATTATAGGTTAAGGTTATTAAATGAGTCACCGGGGCCTGCTTTTGAGTCACTGGATGTTTCTGGTCCTGCTTATTTGAAAAAAAAAAAAAATTAAGATTAATGAAACATGAACACTATAGAATTATACATTTTTTTTACTTTAAGATATCTATCTTTTTTTTTTTTTTTTTACTTGGTCATATGTAACACTCTTAATTTTCTGACGGACTGAACTTGGGTTCTCGTTAGCTATGAGCCAGGATGATCGAACTAACCAAGTTTAACAGTTTGAATTGAAATACTCAAAGTATCTTCCATCATACTCTTGAGTTATTGATATGCACCCGTATTAATGAATTTGCACAGCAGCTATGTACGCGTATATTTTGCACAGAGCTTGACGAAAAGCCGCCTGGGCTTCTGCGCGCGCACACATTGCTGAAATGTGCTACTAGTGTGTGTTTATGCTCGGTACTGTATTTATTTTGTGTTCAGCTCAGTAGTGAAAAAAAACCACCTGACATCAAGTGGCTCAGCTGTTAGTCCTCCATGAGCCCATTAGTGATGAGTTAAGTGAATAAGCATTTCACTTATCCTCTTTCGGTTCAGCAAGCTATTCCTGTCGGCAGCCTCAGACCTCCCCGTCGGTGACTTTTTAGGTTGATTACTTTTTAGTGACGAAACTGCCACAGGGCGTCAATATTTCAAAATAAAACGTGAATGCATGGCTTAAAAACATGAAATAATAAAAAAAATATATAGTTTCCCGAAGGAGACGTGGAGAACTTTTGCACACCAAAAAGTCCCACAGGAAAGCATGATGGATGCCAAGTTTAAATGTCACTGTTATATCAAAACATTGCTACATGTTTTTTCCTCACCTTTTGCACCGTTATTAAGAATGGATTTGTCACATGCAAACGAAGAATTAACTATCTGCAGTGTGGGCAGCTGTGAAAACACAAAGTGGATTAACCTAAAAGTTTGTTTTTTCTTTCTTTCTTTTTGCTATGAATACTAGGGCTTACATACTTACACCAGTGTGGTGGTTATGACCATTTGAAGTAGAGGAATGAGGTCGTCTACAGTGTCAACTGTAGACGAGATGTACTTATAACACTGGAAAACATGAATAAAATATCCTGATGGAGCTAAAGATGTGGTCTCTGTTTTTTGTTTCAGAAATTTCCAAGGTTGGCAATCGCCGAGATTCCAAATGTATTCATACGCCTCTAACTGTCCCACATTTTGTTTTATTGCATCCAACAAACTGCTTGTTGCTGAAATGTGCTACACAAATAAACTTGATTGAAATGGAGTCAGCAAGAGGGAAAAAAAAATAAAAAATCTGACATCTGGGAAGACTTTGAGATGATCACTCACAAGATTCTTAAATAAAAAATAATTAACCCCTTCACCTCCAAAATTATCACCTTCTTGAAATTTCCACTATTTCTTTGTTCTGCAACGATCTATCAGTCTTGCACAGCAGAAACACTCTCAAAGCTGTTGGAAAAAGTTAAATTCTGGCCTGATGAGTAAAAAAATAAGGGATCAGAGAGCCTACTAGAAATTCAAGAAAAAGCATTTTTGAATAATTTGTGTTTTTAGGAGGCAAATCAAAGCTCAAAGAATAATGTCTGCCCCAACAAGCACTGCACTCTGAATACACTAAAACAAATGTCTATTGTCAAATCAGTCAATGACAAAAGAAAACAGCCACTGCAGTCAACATATACCAAGATTGGCTATAAATAATTTTAATAACTAAACAAGATTAGTTAAATAGGATTTAATTGACTCTCCTGTTACTAAACGTGAGTTTGACAAAAACTTTGTGACAGTATTGTATTTAGAATTCTTTTTAAGAACCGTATTTTCCAGACTATAGAGCACACCTCACTATAAACCGCATCTACAAAGTTTTTTTTTTTTTTTTTTTCCCACTGGAAACGTATATATTGTGGAAGGTTGCGTGTTCAAATCACGTCGGGGTCACCAATGTGGAAGTCAACAGAAAAAGACAAAAAAGATTTGAGTCTTGTTTAATTCTCAATGTCTACCAACAAAAACCAAAAATGGAATGAACAACACCACCTCACCTTCTCTCCTTCAAAATAAAAGCATACATTCTGGTGTGAAATATATACATTGTATCCACCACTATATATATATATATATATATATATATATATATATATATATATATATATATATATATATATATCTCAGTCTGCTGGATTTATTGAAGGACACAGCCCTTCATCTCCAACGCTTGTTCTAAAAATGAAAGGCACAATCTCTACTGCCAGATCAATCGCCTTCAACTTAAAAGCTGCATCATATGAACTTCTTGTGTGGTTTCCATGATGATGAAAACATTTCTCCGTCGTGCCTGCCGCTAGCTAGCATGTGCTTGTTCTAAAAATGAAACTCAGCACTTTCTTCTTTGATTTCCAATTTTGACTTCCAATGATTGACTTCCTGCTAAAGCGCCCCCTGGCGGTAGAAGAAAAATCCACAGAAAAGGCGCACCGAGCTGTAAGCCGCATGGTTCAAAACGTGAGAAAAAAGTAGCGGCTCATAGTCCGAAAACGAAAACTATGGTACGCTGCCTGAAGTGTCGGTGCATGTCGCCTGGTGGACGGGTGCGGGATTAGCTTCTGCAATGGCTGGCGGGCGCCAGGAGGTCCGAGTGGCGCAGAGCTGCGAGGGTCGCTCAAGGTTGTTTGCAGCTTTTAACTTTATATTGCTTTTTATACCCGCATCTCTGTCGTTGGCACCGTGGTGCTGTTTACGTCTCCGTCCTCAACGACGCTGATGGATGAATCGGAAGCGGCTCATTTTTATGTGTTTTAAAGACTGTCGATATGTTTCACAGCACAACCATCTGCCCGTGTTTCCTCGACCTTCTGTTGTGGAGGCTGGCAGTCCCAGCTGATGCCGGAGCTCCAGCGTCTGTATTCATCACAGCGCGTTTGTTGTTGTCTCTCACTGGTCCAACAAATGTGTGACAGTCATCAGGCAGAGTTATGTTCTACCTTTCATCCCTTAGAAAACGTGCCCAGCTCAGACCATCGTTTTAGTTTCCTCTTCTTCTAACATATTTTAGGATCCAGTCTGAAAAAGAAGTAGAAGCACCTCAATGTTTCATACTTTTAATTAACTAAACATTTAAGAGTAGTGCTCTTTTATTACGTCTGGCAGCCTAAATGTGTCTTGGATGCAGGAAACCCGTTTAGTTTTGGGTAAAGAAGCAGGTTCGCCTCACAGGGAGTAATTACCAACATGAGATCTTCACTTCAAAATATATAACAACAATAAAACATTACACGCCTTTTCTGCCACGACACATGATCATAATCCATCTCTCTTTTTGAGGATTTCGTGTCAATTTTAAAGGTTTCGAAAGGCACCCCCTTTTTTCCACTTTTACATGACTTGATTTTCCCTACCAACTGTGGGGAATAACAATCAGGCAGTATGTAGGTCATGCTAGCTGTGAAAAGTAGGCACTGCTCAAACCCACTCATTCATGTCTCCATCATACCCTTCGCTCTGCCTTTGGGTCCCCACTCTGAGCATTCGTTCTCTCCAGATGCCTATAATCAATCTGGGTCTCCTTGAGTATTTAATGAACACGTGATCCATCGTACAGGCCGTCAAATCCGACTCCATTTAGCCTCCGTGGTTTAAAACGTCACGTAGAACCGCACAGCAGAGACGCACAAGGAGAAGAGTTTAAAATAGCTAAATAAAACTTTAATAGGTCTAATCGCAAATGTACATAAATTGCACAGCCACGTTTTGTCAACACGAGTTCTTCTGTACATTATTGTTTTGTCACCGTCATCAAAGAAAGCAGAATCCAGCAAATACTTTATACTTTCAACATAATTACAAAAGTATTTTTTCTACAATAGAATAGAAAACATACATCTTTTACTTATAGCTTTATATTTCATTTAATCCTTTGTTTGATTGGTTTGAACTATGTCGAGAATGAGCTTTTGCTTTATCCGATTCATGAAATGGAAAACTAAAAGTTGACCACTGGTGTCTTGTTTGATGTTAGTAAAAGTACTGATTGAAAAATATAATTATTAGTGGATGCATTTCAATCTTTGAGATCTTAAAGCAAGACTATGACTGGAGTTATGATAATCTGCTTCTGGGCATAATAAATTTGGCTTATTTAGCATTTAGATTGTAAGACAGTACAGCTACCATTGGAACGTCTTATAATTTTGACACAAGACACTTAACTGGCTACATGCTAATAATAAAAAGTTAACCAAGCACAAATACTAAAATGTTTATGAAACAAAGCAAAAGTCAAATATGGCAGAATTTGTGAAAAGCAGCTTTACTGAAATAAAATCTGAAAAACGTATGAAGCACAAAGATAACTTCTTTGAAACATATTACTTAGCTAATACATATCTAAGTAAGAGTTAGCATTGGGCTACAATGTTGAACAAAAGCTTATTTGGAAGATAGTTTAGTACATTTGCCAACTTTCACAAGTAGTTAAAAACTGAACAGTGAATTAGCATTGTGCTAAAATGCTAACAGTAAGTCAAATCTCAAGTTTATTTGGAAAATTATTGGCAAACCTGAAAACTGTGACAAATCAGGACACCTACGACTTCAACATTTAGTTAAGCAGTAACTAAAATGGCTAACATTAACAGTCAACCATCTTTGCAAATTCGCTCAGTTTCGCAATTTGCAAAAAATCTGGTGGTTTAGCAATTAGTCAAACGGTGGCTATAAACTGTATGATAAATACATTCCAGGGTTATCATTTCAATAAGTTACAGTGATGACAAGTTTTAATTTGCAAAAAAAAAAAAAAAACCTCTAACCGTGTTTAGTGCTTTGTGTGAGAGTGGGAATGACCTATCCAGTAACTTTGTTTTGCTAGAATTAGCCAACTATAAAATGCTTTACTGCTTAACTAGATGCTAAAAAAAACGTCCTTTTTTAAAAATGAGACAGTTAAGAAACACATCTAGTACACATTCGTATGACTTGAACGTGCACTACTTGTAAAAAAACCCCAAAAATATTAAGTTAGACATTTAGCTGCACAAATGAGTAATGAAATTGCTAGGACACAAAAGTTAGTTGTAAACTTAGACTTCATGTAAACAAAGGTTTGTTGAGCCAATTTGGTTGGTACATGTAGCTATCATTTAAAAATACAGAATTTGACAAATGGATCATAGTCTTGCTTTAATCTGTGCAGACATAATAAAAACAGCTTTAGAGAGCTGTGCAGAATGCAGATGTGAAATGTCTGGAATTTAACTAAGGCTAACTCCCTTTAGTTGCTTAGGAACCTTGAAATGCCTGAAACGGGGTCCTAGGTTAAAAAAAAAAAAGAAAGAAAGTGAAATAGAAACCAACCACTAAATGTAAAAGTGCATTGAGTGAGACTGATGAGATTTACAGGATTGTGCTTGCGCAGCTCATCGGACTCGAGTTGGCCTGAAACCAGCAAGGCATAACATCTCAAGAGTCAAACCCCTATGTGATCAGTTCTTTTTTTCTTTTTTTTTCAGTTTTTGGCTAGAGATAGTACACAGTAAAATACAAACACAAAAGCTTTTCAACAGAGAGAACACTGACAGATTAATAGGCTTGTATATCTTTACCCAATGAGGACAGATGACTGACTGGGCTATTTTCTATATTTACAATATCAATAATGATACAGCAGAGTCTGAGCACAAAAAAAACCCAACATAAAAAAAAAAAAAAAAGAAAGAAAAAACATTTACAAAAAAGCTCTGTTAACATCCGGTAAAAATAGTGTGGGCATTTTATTTACACAATCCCATGATCTCCCATCTCACGATGCAGTCAATAATTATATTGTATTGTATTATATAATATATATATATATATATATATATATATATATATATATATATATATATATATATATATATATATATATATATATATATATATATATATATATATATATATATATATATATATGTATAAGAGCAGCCATCCTCACTGACCAAACGGTGACCAAATGAAACTGATGGGTGTAGATGCTGCGACTGGCTGTCGATGTATTGAGACTTTTGCATGTGAAATGATAACAAAAAAGCAGATGAGAGTGAGCCGAAAGTGAGTCACAGCACAAGACTTTACAACGGCGTCTATACATTCAGAGGCAAAAAACAAAAAAAAAACAAGCAAAGAAAAAGGGATGAGGTCAGGCAGGCGAGAGAGAACGCTAATGCCGAGGAGGATCGATGGAGTCACAGTTTGGATGCAGCATACTT
Source organism: Poecilia reticulata (assembly GCF_904066995.2). Taxonomy (NCBI): domain Eukaryota; kingdom Metazoa; phylum Chordata; class Actinopteri; order Cyprinodontiformes; family Poeciliidae; genus Poecilia; species Poecilia reticulata. The sequence goes on from NC_088841.1 coordinate 8,235,616, forward strand.
CATTTCGGCGGACAAATAAAGCGGTTAGAGAGAAAATGAACTGAATGGAGGTCAATGACAAACAACGGCTCTGCCAGTCCAGTGTATAGTGTGAGCGAGCGCGTCGAGACGCGTTGCTCTACAGCTCCTGCACAACTGGAGAGAATCGACCAGCATCATGAGAATCATAACAGTTAATGATGTGTTGTTGACGGAGCAGTGATGAGCACCAGAGAAACAAAACAAAACTACCATGTATTGATTGTGCTCATTCTAGACATGAGCCAGCTTTTGGGATCAAATACCAAAGAAATAAATAAATAAATAAAAACCTATACTTTTGACAAGGCAAGAAACACTTGTAAATGTTAACATTTTAAAATTTCCCTATGGGTGTATATAAAAAATACTGTACGATAACAATCAGTACGGTATATTTTAGCAGTAGCACAGTAGGAATCTTTGAAGATTTTAGGTTCTAAACACAATCAGATTGCATTCTGCACTTTTGTTTTAGTACCATTAGGCTGTGAAATCTCCATATTATAACTCCATATTATCGTTCTAACACCCCACAAACAACAGGAACGATAATACAGGGGCTCCTAACACCTGCATGAATTACATAAAGAACAATAAAGGCTCTTTGCTTTGAGGTGCTGATCGCTGCTCAGGCTGGTCTTCCTCTCCAGGGCTCCAAAAGCAAGCTACACACTACAGTCTCTCGCCATCAGAGAAGGAAAAATAACACTAAATGTCTTAAATAAAGGGCTGCTTTTATATTTGACATTATCAAATATAGGTATATGTGTGTGTGTATACTCTAGAAGAAAAAAAATGCATACATCTATGTTAAATTTCATTACTATAGCATCACATAGAATTCATTTACTTTAGTGTTTATAATACATCTCATCTCGTTTTACGTCGTTTTCTCTACAAATCCACAGTATAAGTTGTGCCTTTATGGGGTTTGCGCTTTGATTTTTTTTGCAGAATCGGGAGGCGCTGCGGGGTTAAAGTCGAGGTGTGTTCCCTAGTTAAGGCGTTTCGTGTGCCAATAGCTTTTCACAAAGTGCACTGCTTTGGGGGAAAGCGGGGGTGCAGGGGTTGTTGGGGGGACAGGGGGGTGAGAGGGTAAACTGGACGCTCAGGAACACACCTCTGAGTTAAAAGGGATGTGGAGAAGATTGTTTTGGATTTAAAAATATCTATTTATAGCTCATATTTGGTTCTTTAAAAACATAAACTTTGAGATAAAGCGTTGGAAAGTAAACCTCTGGAGACAAACTTAAGTGAAAATCCTCAACGTGCGGTTTTAAATGGGCCCACTTCGCTGTCGGGAGGGGGAAAGGTAGGAGCGGATCGTCGACGCTTGCGGTTTTTTATAGTGGTTTGTCCCAGGCGTGGTCAGGCGCTCGGGTATTCGCAGCGACTCAACTCGTCCGCGGCTCGGAGTTTCTATGTACAGGCTCTGCTCTGCCTCCGCTCTCTTTCCACCATCCTCCCTGGTGAAGGCCATCTGGTGATCCACTCCGAGCTGCACTCCTTCTGGGTGGCCCCTCGCGTAAAACTTCCTCGTGCCAAACGTTTGTCTCCAAACTGAGAGAAAGTGGAAATGTCTTCCGGAAGTACGCCGGCTGCTTTTCTAAAACGCACCCACACCTCCACACCTCCACACACACACACACACACACACACACACACACACACACACACACACACGCACACGCACACGCACACACGCACACACACACACACACACACACACACACACACACACAAGTCTCACAGTCCATCTATAAACAGGCCCTCGTCGATCCAGGTGGGGAGAGGAGGGGGGAGGAACACTCGGTACAACACCCGGGAGCCTCAGACGCGCGCCGAGCCGCCTCAGCAGTTGCTGCTGTTCCGAAACTCTCCGTTCTCGGTGATCTGCAGCTTGGTGGGGTTGGTGGGGGAGATGCCGTTGCGGGTCTGCATGCTGTAACGCTCCTTCAGCTGGCTGAGCGCGCTCATGAGACGAGCGTTGGCGGCATCCAGCGACGCTATGCGCTTCTCCTGCACAAAAACAACGAGAAGGAAAACTTTTTCAGAAAACCCAAACCCCGTTTCAGACAGGCTACTGCGATCTGTTCTTCAGCTAAGATCTGAGTTTGCTAAGCTTTTCCAATGGATTTGTTCCCAACAGATTCCTGAGAGGATTTGATCAGTTTGGGATGATTTACTGCTGATTAAAAAGCTCCAAATACTACGTGCTACTTTTTACGTTAACAGGAAGTATATTTTATATTAAAAAGTGACAAATCTGTTGTCTTTTGAAGTATACTTCTATGACTAATGAGCCTTAGGAGAACAGCCTCCATGCAATATAAAAGTTTCCAAAGTGCTCTGGAACTGCAGACTGCGACTTCCAGTTGTTAGAAACAGAAAACTCGTTGTCTTCTTGACAATAAAACCCTTTAAGATGGGAGTTTCTCGTGCGGTTGTCATCTTTTGATAATGCATTACAGTTTGGAGTGAGCACTCTTACTTTACTTGAAGATCTGCGAAAGGAAAAATGTAACCCACCAAAAACAGTCTCTTTATTTAAAGTTAGTTTTCACAAAAGTGAAGAAACAATTCAATCTTTGGAAGACCTAGCGGAGCTAGCTCTGACAGAGAGTCAACATTCAGACCACAGAGGTTGTTTGTGAGCATAATGTTTACCATATTAGCAAATCAGTTCAGTTACTTTTGGTTTGCTTGTCCTCAATACAAAACAATATCCACTTTTTCCTAACTTTCCCTGAATAGTTTGACGCACAAAAAGTACATGATTTTTTTTTCCTGTCCAGTTTTCTGACCACTTTCTCAACTTTTTTAGCGTAAAGCCAACTTTTAGGACCCAACAACTTAGTGAGTAAGCAGACTGTAAAGAGCCTTACTGAACCAGGCAAGAGCCAAATGATTGAGACTGAAACATATTTTGCGCAGAAAACCGAGACTTTTTAACTCCTTCCATCCGCTGCCGCGACATTCTACGCATCCGTTGCAGAGTTCACAAATACAGAGTAACCTGGTGACACAGCAGTTCACAGGAAGTGGAGTTGTTGCCAGGACTTTAGTTTTTGATATTTTACCCTAATGAGAGCTTTTAAATCCCTGCTTAGAGTGCCGGTTTATCAGGTCTTCAATCTGCTGTTCTCATTACTTTCTTCCCAGCCTCACTTAGATCTTCTAAGTGAGGCTGGGATTTTGCAAATTTCAGCCATGCTCTCGATGACCTTGTGCTCATTTTTACTTTATATTCCTGTCTATTTACACATTTCTTAATTCCTGACAAAAAAAATAAATAACATAGCCAAGATAGCAGCCTAAGTAAAGCTAACAATAAAAAAGTTGTTGAGAATATGATATAGGGGTGTCGTAACCATAAATTTAAGCATTTCACTCAAACGTAAGTCTCAGTTGAGGCCAGAGTGGCGCTCTTTATATTTTATTTTCCCCTGCCTGCTGACGGACAAACCGCCTTGCCAAGCTGCGGCTGTTCGCAGGCACACGCACACACACACACACACACGCACACGCACACACACACACACACGCACACACGCACACACACACACACACACACACACACACACACACACACACACACACACACACACACACTCTCGTTACTGTGGGCATGAAGGAGATTAATGACCTTTGTTTGTCTGTGTGTGAATTTGCATTAATGCCATCCTGCGGGGGCGGATGTTTTCCAGTTTGACTTGAGAGACGTATATCTGAAATTTATTTCCATGCCGTAAAATAAGTCATAAAAGTAAATGCTGGTTCTCAGGAAAAACAAAAAAAAAAGAGAAAGAAAGACAGAGCAGGTATATTCTGTTCAACCATTGGAGCTTTCCCCAGCCAGATTAGATGCAAAAAATATGAATTAAACATCTTCTTGTATGCAGTGAGATCAGTCTACAACGAATGTTTCGACAGACCTGCGCATCAATGATCTTCTGTTTAGAGTCCACGACCGCTTGCATGTCAGAGTGGTCCTTCTTCAGCTCCTCCTCCACAGACATTAACCTGGGTGTCACAACAACAAATGGGGACACAACTGTTAAGTAGTTAGAGAGCAAACGCCCAGCGGCACGCACACTCCGGACTCTTCCCCCCTTACCGGCTGATGATGCTCTTCATCTGGAGGTCCTTGTCGTCCTGCTGCCTACGCAGACGCTCCTCCGACTCCTCCAGCCTGGCCTGGTACTCCAGCAGGACCTTCTGGGCCTGCTCGTCCTGACCCTTCAGACGGGCTTCGTACTCCTCCAGCTTCTGCACGGAGGCGCGCAGTTTCTCCTGCAGCACTGCGATCTCCTGCTGGTACTGCGGAGCGAAAGCACCAGAGAGAGACAGAGAGATGCTAGTCGTCATAGGGACACAACGGGAGCCGTACTCGCTTTAATCGCACGAGAACAGGAAAAATAAAAAGTTGCAAATATGCCGGTGATTACGAAAATATATCCAAGGGCCTGTCGAGCAGAGTGGCTTTTCAATAGTAGAGACAGAAAAGTTGAGAGGTTTTTGTTAAACAGCAAGAGGAGGAAGAGTTGAGTTGCAAACTAAACCCCCAGAATCCCCATCTGCCCATCGTAAAACCTCATGGGAGGGTTTCAGAAAGTTCTCTTCATGCCAGAGGGTAGAAATTGATTTTGGTGAGAAAAAAAATTAAAAACTGTGTGGTGAGTGAGGGGTACCAGAAAGATTGTAAAGTTTTCAGCTGCCTTACAAAAGTACTTGGAATTATTACTATTCCCCCCCCCACACACACATTTTATGACATGATAAAGCAGCTTTGATGTAATGTCTACTGCCGCTGCGTTTCCATCGACTATGTAGCTGCGCAAAGTGAAATTCTGAAAATTAAAATAAAAACTCGCCTCTAGATTTTATGTTTTTCCGCTAGGATGAGGTTGTTTTTCAGATTTGTCGAAATGAGCCCATCTTGCAATGGAGATGCTTTTTTCGTGACGACCGACAAGACGTTACTACAACAGGAAGACGACAACAGGAAGTGGCAGGAGGATGATGGCGCTGCGTGTTTTTTTTTTTTATTGAACAGACTTATTCACGTGTGATTTTTATTCCATCTCTGGTTTAACGGGAACACGACATCATTAGCGGAACAAAGTCTCCGATACAAACGCAGGTGATTTTGACATTTCTCTTCACTCGCTCGTCCTTTCCAAATAAAGGATTTAAAACTTGTCTGTAAGGGAATTCAAATCTTCTGGTTGTTTGTTTTTTGTCTTTCTCTATAACCCGACTATACTTTAAACTTTTATCAACTTCATCCCTGAGCCGCATGCCGTGTTCCTTGAATTTTTAAACAATTCACCTCACCTCACACCTGGCATGTGTCAGAATAAGAAGAGGTGTCTGCAGCTCTTGTCTTGCAGTTTGTTGCCACAGTGCAGGTGAAAGTACACAGTTCATTTTTGAGACAACCTGTTTGCCTATCTGAATTGATTTTTTTTCTTTTTTAAACTAAATGCTGCAACCTTCAGCAACAACTGATAGGGAGTGTAGTTTAGGGTAACCTTTCGACAGCACCCTGAATTATCTCATTCCCTCACTATTGGGATCTCTTATCGTTCTCCGTCACCTTCCACGCACGCCAAATCGCCGAGACATTTTCCTGTTCAAGCAATCTCTACAACGGGGGAACGGTGACCTCAAACAGACACGGCTGTCCTCGCCTTTCTCCGTCTCTGATCCCTCCGCTCTTGTGTCCGATCCCCTCGAGAGCGGAGCGGCATCTGTCGTGACCGAGCTTTCGTTCTGCTTCTCCGTCTCCCTCAAAACGAGCTGCGCCTCCGACCTGCTGGGCTGTACTCGAGCACCCGACCGTCCCGCCTGCATTTGCTTGCATGCAAAACAAGAAGACGTGGCTCGTACGGCGACCTGCGCGTAGAGCTCAGCATAATGGAGAGTGAAGTGAACACGCCCGGTGTGAATATTGATAAGAGAAAGAACAAAAGAGAGATGGGGAAACAAAGGAGCTTTGAACAGATGTCCCCTCCGCCCGCCTGCTGTCCTGATGCTCCAGCTGACAACATTCCAGATAAAGTTATCTTTCCGTTCGGGCCAACGGCGGACACCTTTCACAAGGAGCAGTGGTGCAAAAATGGTCGCCATCGACTACAAAATTAGAAATGGAGGCCAAATGGAGCTGAGCACACATTGTTTTAGTGAGGAGCCGTGCTGTGAAGTTAGAAAAAAAGCTTTTTTTGGAAAGGATTATGCTTCCTCAGAACTGGGCTGTAGCCATATGACATATGCCTTCAAATCTCTGCTGTGTATAAAGTGAGGTCCAGATATGCTCAAGAATTCAGACACAACTTTTAGTTAGTTAGTTGTGTCAGAGCTTTTCTTGCAAAAGAATTAAATCGAGTCTAGTAGTTTGGTCAGAATGACGTTGGAAATCCTCCATTTTGTCTCTGAGTTCAGTTGGAGATCCAGCAGAATCCAGTTTTTCATGACTCTGGAACTTTTTTTTTTTTTAACATTTTATCACCATACATTTAAATTTTCACTACAAGCATTTCATGCGGTGGAACAATACATTAGCCTTTTCATGCGTAGCAGTCACTGCAAGGCCATTTTCTTGTGGAGATGTATGTTGAAAATGCACACAGACCACTGAAGTAGACACAAGTGCGTCATGCAACACACTATCAACTACTGGCCATGTACAGCGGGTCCAAGAACATTTTTGTTAAATCCAATACGGCAAACAGACGGAAAAGCAGGCCGACCAATTCAGGAATATCCAGGCCCTACTTCTGGCAGGTAAAAAAAGAAAATAGTGTGACATCAACTAAACCCTTAAGACTAACATTACTGATGTACTGATGAAAATTACAACTGATCACCTAGAAAAAAATCTTAGAATTTATTTATTTTTTTACTATTTTTTTCCCCCACCTACTTTTTGTGCCTTAAGAAAATCATAAAAACACTTTGGGATGTGTTTGACATAAAGGATCATGCACGAAAGTGCTACACTTGCCAAAGATTTTTGATTACTTTAAGGCATGGACTTTGACTAGGCTATTTTGCTTAGTCCGACGTAGTAACTAAACCAGGCCATCGTAGCTCGGCAGCATCGCCCCGCTGTTTTGCAGCCTCTACAGCCCGGCACTCACTGTGCGGTCTCACAAAGGGGTAGAGAACTTAAACATGTCACCCTCTGCGAACTTGACATGATGGCAAGTCGTGTCACACCAAGCGACAGAAGACGGCAGACTGCGCTGGCTTGTTACTGCGGCAAAGTCTTGTCAGAGAGATCCGACAGACACGTCAGTCAGCTAGTCGGGGAACGGACAGCGAGTTACGGGCGTTGATGCACTTATTATTAGAGCAAGTCGGCGAAAAGAGGAAGGGGAGAGGATGCAGCAGGAGACGCGCTCATGACTGGGACGAGGAGGAGGACAGAAATCAGATGTTTCGGTCACAGAAACATTTTGACACCGCTTGATATTTTGTTGCGGGCTGTCTCTGGTCGGGACGCCTGTCACACTGGACAACCGCAGGCCACCGCTTCCAGCTCACGACCAGAGATTTTCTGTCACGATTAAAGATGGCTGATAATGATCCCGTACGACCTCAGGGGGGTTTTCTCATTGGATTTCCTGTGTCCCTCCAACCCTGACCCACAATAACGCTACTATTTCTCAAGAAGATGTGCTGTGTTAGCTTCGTTGCTGCAAATGATGTTTTGTATGTAGACCATAAAGTTGTATTTAGTTATGGTTTTCTTCTTACAACTTTTCACAAAAGAACAGGTTAATGTAATTCACAACGAACAGATTTTGTGTCGTGACGTTTCTCCTGTGGATCCCTGCAGCTCTCGGCTGTATCTCTGATCAAGTGGACGTCTTGGTAGGATTGCAGTTGTGCCAAATTTCAGTATATGTTTTGTAAAAGTAAAACTGCTTTGAACTGCTAAGGTTCATAATAGTTTGTAGTTGCAATGAGACTAATGTGGAAAAGTTTAAGATGTGCAAATGTATTCTTCTGTAATGTAGATCTAGAATTAGGCAACACTAAGGTTGTGTGATTCCAAGTCTTTGGGCTCGATTGTGGGTTATAACAATATAAATGTTTTTCCTTTTGGTCGTCTTTAATGAAGGAAACGCTATCATTTCTGAGGTAAATCTCAAGTAAAAAAAAACTGGAACTGTGACGAATAAGGCTGGATGAGGGCCTAATTTTATCTTGTACCCCACATAAAGACGAGGATGGTAAGAGCAAGAGTGGTAAAAAAAAAAAATAAGTGTGTAAATCTCATTGTTGGATTTATTCAGAGGGAAATTATGCAACTACTTTAAAAAAGGTTTGCATTTTAAGCATTTTGCACATCTTCAACAGGGGTGTCAAAAAACCGGAGAGGGTGCTGAACATGCTCAGCATGGACTTTTCATAATTTTTCTCTATTCAGTATTCTCCATCTAAGGGTCTGGAGTTTCACCATTTTTTTTTGGTAGAGCAGAGTGAGTCAGGAGGTGAAAGCAAGAAAAAAAAAAAGATTTGTCTGAAGTTTGAGTTGCCGGGGTTAAAAAAGAAACTAAATTCTGTGCAAATTCACGACACGTCTTAAATTCACGTCTTACTGAACTTGTTGAGTTGTGCGCTCAGAGTCCATCCCACCTCCGTATATTTACTTCTCAATGACTAAGATGTACTTATTAAGCTCCCCTGCTTACTGGCTCATGAATAATTGTTGTATTCCTCAGATGGCCTTATTTAATTCAGCTATCTTTAAGAGAGACAGAGAGAAAAAAACCTCTTAATTTTAATATTTGATATGTTGTTTCTGTGATTAAGTAATGTTATGCATGACCCTAAATTTTGTTTTTGCGATGCAAATGCTGCTGGGAAAAGAAAAAAAGATATCAATATAAACTGAAAATATTTTTGTTTTCCTTCTTACTCGTGTGAATTAAGAAATGCAAGATATGTGACTCATGAATATTTCCATATTGGATAAAGCATGCCCTGTATTTTTACAGCTCCTATGACACACAGTGTGCATTGTAAACAAATTTAACAGATGGTTGGTTAGCGGCGGCGGCTCGCCTCTGCGGAGGCCGTACTGTCTTCCAGTCCGTTCTGCCGTTTCAGGGCGGCTGCGGTTTCTTTGTTAAGACTCGAGTTATTGCCTTCTTTGGTAGTTCTCCCTCCCAGGGCTGCTGGCTTCTATGAAGTATGAGCTACGTTAGGATGACAGGTTTCTTCTTATTATAGATAGGCGGGAAGGAGGGAAAAAAAATGGAGAGAGGGAGCATGTGGGAACCAAACAAAGCATAAGAAGCAAAGCAGCGATGAACAGCTGTAGACACTGGGAAGCAGAGGAAGCGGCACAAAAACGACTTTTTGTCTCGATCACACACATGCACGCACAGGCTACACGGATATTCGGTGTGTTAATCCTCACACGCACGTATATGCGGTGCTAAGTTTGGGTTTGAAATCTTACTTTTGTGATGTGAGGAGGAGGGGGGAGTCCTAAGAAAATATATACATTTTTTGTGTGTGTGGTATTATGAAGACTGCTGCTTGTGTTTACATAACATCAGACTTTAATGTCCTAAATATCCCTAATATATTCAAAATGATATTGAATAAAGCGTTCAATGTGACGAGGACTATTTATTTCAGTTATTTATTTATTTTTTCCAGGTGGAAAGCGCTTAACTCAGCTTACAGGAGAACAATTAAGGTGCTCTCCCTTGCAAATGATATACATTGAATGTGTTTAAATTAGTTCCAGTTGGCTGAATGAGACAGACATCTTAATCTATTTAAATGGCCTTTCCACCAGCCCTGCAGGCCAAACAATTGACCTATTAGTAAGAAAATAACCAACAGATTAATGAAGTTGTTGCAGTAGTAGTTGTGATATTGAGCGCTGGCGACTGGAGACTAAAAAGTGTTACTTTGTGTTTCTGTGTAATTAGCAAAATGAACAACATTTTTACAACATTTGCAGTCTGACATAATGACAAAAATACATATTGTGGTCATGTGGGACAGTTAGATTTGATAGAGGCTGTAATTATATATAATTGTGATTTAGGAGTCTCTCACAAGTCCAAATCAAAATGAAGAGCTAAGAGGGGAATGCTACAGCAGAACAACAGGAGGAAGAGAAAAGATGTCTTCAGAAGCTGAATACAGTGCCTTGGAAAAGTATCCATGCCGCTTCCACATATTGATATATTTTGTCAAAACAATTTTCCAATGTTCTTATTAGGATTTTATGTAGCAACACAAAGTTGTGCATATTTGTGAAGTGATAGAAAAAGGACACAAGGATTAGTGCGTTGTATATTTGTATTCAGCCGTCTTTTTTTTTTTTTTTTGAGCATTTACCAATTTGGCAACATTGTTGTTTGTTCTTTTTTGCAATATTCTCAGTTGGATTTAGACCTGGACAAAGACTGAGTCATTTTAATGACGAATATGCCAATCTAAAACATTTTGACTGAAGCTCCGACTTTCTGTTTATGATATTTGAAGGTTAACCAGCACATAAATAATATCATCTTTACAACATTGTTGCTTATGTGTTTTTATTTATAGCTTTTCTACAAATGTCAACCAGCTTTTGCACGTTTCCACTTTCATTTTGTCGATTTATCTTGGTGATAAGTCTTTGAGACTGGAAGGCCTCCTTGTCATCACCCTAATCATCCCCCGACTTCCTGTCAGATTCAAATGAGAACTCTGATTGGGCCTCTCCAAAATGATATTTCTTCAAATATCATTTTGTTTGTAAAGGTAAAATATATAAATTTGAACCTTAAGCTGCCAGAAGAATCAGTTCTCTACAGCATGACGCTGCCACCACCGTGTTCTGTAATAGAAATGGTGAGTTACAGTAACAGTGTTTTGGTCTCATCTGACCAGAACACATTCTCTTCTGTTTTCTAGATGACTTCTGGCGTAATACAACAGATCTTTGAATAACTTTCACACAGAGGTACATTTTTTCCCTTATTAGGTGACTTTTAAGAAAAGTTGTTTTCATTGAGCTTCATTTATGTTTATGCGTGTAAAAGGGGGGTGAATACAGAAACAAAACGGCACACTTGGGATGTTTTTTGTAAAAAAACTTCTGAAAACCACTCCCTCCGCTGTTTGTGTTGGTTCATCCCATTAATTCCTTGCTAAATATGTTAAAGTTTGTGGTCGTAACTTGAAAAAAACGCAGGAAAAAAAACAACAAAAAAGCTGCAAGGAGTAAGCAGACTTTTTCAAAGCACCGTATGAGCCACAAGGTGAGGAAAAGAAGAGAGAGAGAGCTCAGTGGGGGGGAGTTCAAAGCTAAGGGTGTAGGGTTGCTAAAGGTCAAAGGTTGGATGACGGGGGGTTACCTTCTCCACCTGAGTCAGATCCTCTCTGTTTCTTAGTGACTCGGGCTCCATCCCCTCATGGTTTAAATACTGCACATTCATATTCAAAAGCCAGGCTGCTGTGCGGTCCAGCGCACTGGGGTTCACTGGGGAGGGGGCCTAATAAAACCAGCACAAACACACACACACACACACACACACATACACACACACATGAGCTGAATGAAAAGTGTCAGGGAAAAGGGGGCAGGAGGGAGGTTGCAAAAAAAAAAAAAAAAAAAACACAACAGGAACAACAGAAATAAGCTTGAAATGCACCAACTGATCTGGGCTGAAAAGCAGCAGGTGGAATGGATGCACACACTTGTCTGTATGAGCTCCCACTGTGGTGCGCGCGCACAAACAAACACTTTTCAAATCTGTGCGAGAACGCCGTGTGTCATGGCAGCACGGGAAGTGGATACTTGAGATCAAGAGAGGGAGCTAAAAGCTGTCAGAGAGTTCATTAGTAATAAAAGTGACCCCGCTTCGTTGGATTTGATGGATTCCCTCTCTGCTCAGCTTTGATTGGTTGATTTGTTGCTAAGCGTTTCGTCCGGCTAGGTTCAGAGTTACAGGAAAGAGGAAGTCTTTGTGCTGAGTTAATGTGTGTTGTGATGTTCGGAGCTATGTTTCCTGTGTTTACATCAGCAAAAACACCTCAAGTTTCATTCTTTGAACATTTTAACATCAATATGGCATTACATCATTACATGCACGTTAATGGATAACTACAGTGGTAGAATAAAATAAAGTGAATCAGTGTGTTTCACCTCATATGTAGGGATAAAGATAAATTATTGCAAATGTTGATTTACTGTACATACTCTTATCAAACCTGGTGTCGTTTTTGTTTTGTTGATCCATTAAAGAGGAAACCAATCGTCATTTTCAACAAAAGAGATTGAGAAGATTATAGCCAAGATGCAGACATTTTGATGATACGATACAGTATTTAGTGTCCAGGGTTTTCATTCTGGAAGCATTAAACAGACTTACCTGATACTAAAACCAAACCAGAGCACATATAGCACCAGTCAGACGTTTACATACACTCATCATAAGCAAGAGTTGCCTTCTTTGTTTATTTAACTTTTTCTTTCTATGAG